>NW_006299520.1:579400-582524 GCF_000327345.1 Myotis davidii
CTCTCCTCTTCCTCCTTCCAGCCCCCTACCCCCAGCAGTCACCACACTGTGCCCCATGTCCACGAGTTTTTTCTTTTTTCCTTTTATGCTCAATCCTTCCACACCCCTACCCAACTCCCACCCTCCAACAGCTGTCAGCCTTCTCTGTATCTATGAGTTTGTCACTCTTTTGCTTGTTAGTTCATTTTGTTCATTAGATTCCACAATGAATCAAATCATCTGGTACTCATTTTTCTCTGACTGGTGCCTGCCCCAGAGAGGGAGTGGGTGGGGAGAGCCGGGAGGAAGGGGGGCGCAGGAGCGGGACTTGAGGAGGGAGGAGGAGAACATGGGGAGCGGGGAAGGCGGAGGAAGGGGGCGAGGGAGGGGAGGCAGAAGAAAATGATCGGTGGAAGGGAGGGACGGAGTTCCCAGCGCCTGAGCCCTTTACTGGGGTCAGACTGGCAGGTCCCTCGCCGGCCCAAGGACAAGGCTCGCCCAACCTGACAGCCGGCCCCGCTGGCTTCCAGACCAAGGGCATGTAGAGGTCGGAGCCTCCCCAGAAGCCACACCTGGCCTGGTGGAGAAGGAAGGGACTCAGATAGCGCACCGCTGGGTGCATCCGAGTCCGGTGGGCTAGGTCGGCCGCCACAGGTCACAGAGCATCCCTGCACCAGAGCCAGGTCCCTTTCTGGTCCATGATTCCCTCTCCCAGGACAGCGGGCTGGGCCCAGGTATCCCCAATTTAGCCAAAATGGTGAGCTCCCCTGGCCAGGTCTCCACATTCCTGCACAGAAAATCCTATGTGCTATTGATCTAGGCATAGGACCCAACCTGAGATGGTCGGCCGAACGGATTTCCATATGTTCCTGCCTCTCTTCCTTCACCCCTTCAAGTTTAACAATTAGAGTGGTTTCCCACTTTTCTTTTAGCATTCTCTTTGTGTTCTAAAAACCTGGTCCTAAAACCAGGTTCTAAAAACCTGGCCTCGGATGCCACGGTCTATAAAGAGGACCTCCAGACCCCAGCCTGACACCCAAGCCCACACTTGACCACTGACTCAGTTGTCTTTTCCCAGAAAAACCAAAAGTGTATCAAGGTGTCCGTGTGAAGATCACGGTGAAGGAGCTGCTGCAGCAGAGAAGGGCTCACCAGGCAGCCTCAGGGGGAACCGTAAGCATAAACCCTTCACTTACTCCCAAATCTTCTTAGACCTCATTCAGCCTGCATCTGGGAAGGTATAGAGGCCACCCCAGGCCCCAGGCACCACCCCCAGACCTGCCTTCCTCAGCTGGTCTCATAAATTTGGTGCCAGGCTTCATCCTAGTTCACCACAGGAAGCCACAAAGAGCAGCGGTGGTCTGTCGAGGGGCTCAGGATTTGGGGAGCCCATCCCTCACTGACCCTAATTGAGTAGGAAGGGCTTGCTGATCCTGTGTAGGGAGAGGAGTAGCCAGCAGGTAAGTAGGTTGTTACTCTGGTAGGAAGACAGTGGATATGTCCTCCCAAACGCAAAGAACATCTCTCCCAGAAGAGTAGGAAGCCCTTCAAGGATAGAATCCCTGTGGAACAGACCCCCTGCCTCCTCATTCTTCTGGAACCCAGCCTCTGAGCTCATTTATCTTTAATCAACAGTCACTAAAAGTTTCCAACAGAAAGGGGCCATGTCTCCTTAGGCGAGACAGCTCGGAATGTAGAACCACCTCATTAAGACGTAATTATCACGAGATGAATCTGGACACTCAAGAGTCCGCTGCCACTTAGATACATTCTAAGCAGATAGTCCCACCAGGGGCTCTCAGGGCAGTGGCAAAACCAAAGAAAGTAAGTCGGGTTATCCTCCAAGAAAGGGAACTTCGTCAGTGCGCCTTTGATTGTACAATTGCTTGTGGGTTGGTTTAGATGTGTGTGTAGGACCTGGCAGCTGGGACCCATACTGCCAGGATCAGCATTGCTGCTGTCTCCAGCTTATTGGCATCTGCCCCACAACAGGTGTTGTGCCTGGTACTCTCTGTGTGCCACGCACAACTTCATGAAATGGGCCTTTGTGGGAAGAGGCAAATGATGTAGGGGTGGTGAGCACAGATTCTAGAGCCAGTGGACTGGGTTCAGATCTCAGCGCCTCTGTGGTGTGTATCCCCTGAGCAAGTTATTCCGCCTCTCTTGCCTCAGTTTTCTCATCTTTAAACTGGAGGTACTAAGATTTTGTGAGGTTAGATGGGTTATTGCATATAAAGCACTAGAGGAGAGTTTTTCATGGAGTAAGTGCTCAGTTAATGTTAGCTCTCATTATTATTTGTGAAAAGCAACTACAGTAAAATTATAACCAAGGCTTGAAAGCCAGCTTTCCAGTAATGTTGATCCGCACCCTTTGCTCAGAGTTTAGAGGTTCAGGTGTGAGCTTGCTGTGATATGGCACATGGAGCACACATTTTAAATTTGCTGGCAAAGTTAGTACCTCCATATGCAGAGTTTCAGCTAACACAATAAAACCTCCTTCTGCTTGTAAAGGGCTTTACAATGGTTCTTTTAAAGCATTGTTTGCACCCTCGTCTCATTTAGTTCTTACAATAACCAGGAGAGGTAAGTAGATCAGGGATTTGTATGCCTCTATTACAGCTGAAGTTCAAAGTCTTGCAGTCACTGATGACAGAGCTAAAAATAGAACCAAGGTCTTCTTATTCTTAAACACACACACACACACACACACACACACACAACACTTCCCACCTATTAGTTCCCTAAATTCATCTTTATGCAGACCCTGCTATGCTGAGCAGGAGTCTGGCAACCTCAACCACCAACCCCTTCAATTCAGAAATAATTATAAAATTAATAAAACTGGGATCAAGGGAGCTGGGAAATGCTTCTGGAGGGGAAAAAATCATCAAGACGTTCATAGCAAAATGTAATCTTTCATTACGGAGCTTTGGTACATGGTAGAATTCTGCTTCAGCTACACCTGGAGAAGTCCATGGCGATTTTATTGCTGTTGGCCTCTTGCAGGTTGGTTTGGCCACTGTTCCCCTGTTAGCTAGCCGCAGGAAGGAAAGCAAGGGTTAAGCATTTAGCTTGTGTATCTAACCAGGATCTGTTCCCTGGAGATGTTTGACTTATCTAAGTTTTTCTCAATCCCCCTCCCCCC
>NW_006299520.1:582558-598862 GCF_000327345.1 Myotis davidii
AAGCAGTACTTCCAAACTAGTGCCTTGCAGAAGTTGCTTGCATAGTATATCCGCCCATGCCCTCGTAGGCAAGCATAGCACCACACAGATGATTTAATTACGAGAGCCAGGCGTACAGTCCCTCCGTGGGAGCCATCAGAAGGATCTGGGATTCCAGGAAAGCTGTGAAGGTATGCTCAGGAGGCAAGTAGGGCGGCTACCAGGGGATAACGTGTGCCTGCTTCTTGGTGTAGATTTCTGGCTTCACAGAGAGGATCTCCAAGTTGTTCGGTGCTTAAAGGATAGCTCTAGGGAGCTTTAAGCCAAGGAGAGAGTTAATTTTATAAAATATACAAGGCAGGAAGAAATGTACCTTCAGTTGTCATAGAATCAGTAGTATCCACAATTTGGAATTTCAAGAAGGCAATTGTGAATGGAAGTTATAGACTGAGATGAATATCAGGGTCTCAAACAGTGCCAGGAGAAACGTGTGGGTGCAGTATGTGTAAATTTGACTTTTCAAAAAACTGATTTCGGCCAGGCCAGATCAATTTGCAAACAGCCCAGGGAGCACGCGCACACACACACACGCACACACACATGCACGCACACACGCACACACACACACGCATGCACGCACATACACACACTTCTTTTACCTTTAGGATAAAGGGGAACTTGAGCTAGTACTTATCGAAATATATAATTTACCCCTTTTTGACCATTAATTTCTTAACAGCCTTGATGTGTTTTTCAAATTTTAGATTGTGGATTTTTGCGCTGTTTGAAATCTAAGAGAAGGGTGCCTTTCTTTGTACTCTTGGAGCAAAGTAGAAAGTGAACCCATGACTAGAAAGATAATATCAAGTAGGATATTGTAAACATACCTGAGGGAGATAAGGTGGGGAGGCAGACAAACAGACCATGGGGCAAAGGGGGGTAGGAATGGGGTTAATGAGAGCCCTACAATGAAGCAGTTTTTAAACCCACTCCTTTCAAGTCCTTTAGCTCAAGCTGCAGCCAAATATTTGCATGAAAAGCTGGTGAAGGATTCCAGCTTCCTGGTTCATGACATTACAGCATGGATCGCTTTCAAAATTAACACCACCTCCTGTTTCAGCCGTGGCTGGCGGCGCTCTCCCAGTGGCTCTGTGTGTGGGAGTGAGCACGCCCTGGAACCCGAGAGAGAGGTGCGGTGAATCACAGAGCAAAGCTGGTCCCTTTAAACCTTAAAGCCAGCACCTGAAACCTAAAGAAATAATAATAACAAATCCTAAATTACTCGGTTAGTAAAACTACCAATTCAACTGGAGGATACAGGCTGCTTTACTTTCAATGATTAAAAGGAACAGTCTCATAAACTTCAAGTATTTATAATAGTGAAAAAAGCTACTTTTATAAAAATGAGTGAAAAACATACAGAGTTGAAATATTTCTTGACCATTAACTAGAATATAGATAGGATCCAACTCAATGACTACAGCTTTAAGAAAAATATATATTTTATATAACTTTTAGTATTTCATAGTTGGTAAGATCATGCGAATATTTTGAACTATCCAGGATTAACAAAATTAGGAGTTGTGTCCTTTAGGGAAAACAAATCCCTAAGGCTAAGTAGCCAGATATTATATGAAAGTTTTGAAGGAAATGATTGACTAAATCATAAAAGTTGGGATTAAATTAATTTTATATTGAATGGTTTAATTGAAAGTCTCTTTTCTGGGTTTTCTTGAATTGTTACATTTCTTGTATATCAAAATCATATAAATTGAATTTTTATCAAAATGAATAAATAGCCTTTACATTTTAAGTGGGAGAATCTGATATTAGAAAAAAATCCCCAAGCAAACCTAAAAATTAAAACTAAAAAATACATATTGGATCAGTTGTCTTGTAACTTTTTTTAGAAGAAAGAATCTAGCTTACCTTAGAACAGAAGGCAACACAGTTCACATCAAAATGTCTTAGCTTTCCCTGTGTGGGGCTCTCATTTCGCTTTTCTTGATGGTTGTATTCTTGCTTTGGCAGCTGTCCGGAGGGAACAGTGTCCACCTTCCAGATCCAGTCACACCACCTTCTGCAGGTCAGTACAGCAGCATTATAGTTCCCTCCAACACTCTTTCAAAAGTGCATCTCGAAGGTCTTTCAATGCTTGATTCAGGGGTTAAGATAGGCACCACCATTTAATTGCAATCCAACCAATCAGAAGGTGAAAAAGGCGTAGTGACTCCAGATGGAAGCCCCGCAAGCAAACAAGTGCAAATGTTTTCTTCTTTCTGAACTGTCTCTTCTTTCCTATCTACTCTATCCTGAGTCTGTTCTTCTCATTCATTCCAGTTCCCCATCTCCAAGTAACTAAATTAGATGAAAAGATCAGAATTGTTTTTAGAAACTTGTCTTTTGTCTCCTGCCGTTAGATGGACTACAGAACACTCTGAGGTCCTAGAATCTAGCCGACAGGGGGTCCCTCCCCTTCTGTCTTCCCAGAAAGCAATTCAAACAGCTGAAAGCTTTCTCAGCCCAATGCGAATAACTCTACTATATAAACACTCCTACCTATGCCACTCAACAGCTAAGAGTTTAAAGAGTTCATAGACAAGGAAACCTGCTTATGGTAGCTCACCACTGAATTTGCCACTTTCACTTAACCTCAGAGGAACCTTAAGACTTCAAAGAATCCCATTGATGGACACACTCTAAACCTCTCTTCTTTGAGAGTTTTTTTAGATTAATAACCACAAATCGGGCCTGTTAATCCTAAAATGGAAAAGGAGTCACGGTTTCAGAATTATTCTTGTTTGGTATTTAACAACTTATTTTAATTCCATTATCAGGTTAACACTAAGAAAATATTTTTGCTTTGTGTAATTTAGAGCAAGTAATACTAATTTGTCCTGTATGTTCTGGTTTCTATTTTAAAACTTGCTCAGAATTTAAGTAACTTAGTAAGTGTGAAAAGTGTAGGAATGTATTAACCCTAAATCAAGAGAATTATTTCCCACGACACCAGCAGTTTTCCTAACAACTCTGGCTGCTTCAGAGACGAGTGCTTGACATGAACTGCAGGTAGGGGCTGAATGTGGATGCTTTCATGGTCCAAGAAAGTGCAGGCATGAGCCATTATTCTCTGAAGCAGTTAAACCCAGGTTGGATCCGCATCCTTTTTTTTAGCCCTAGCCACATTCACAGCCAGTGTTCATATTATTAACCAGATGCATTCCAGTGAAACTTGAATTAGCTAAGGCAACTAAAAAATCCAAATCGCCTGACCGTTTACCTTTCTGGAAGTTCATAAGCCCCCTTTCCCCTTAGGGATAGCAGATATTCAGAATGTAGCATAGAACTTCATTCAAATGCGTAACTGCAAATTTTAAACAGAAAAAAATCTTTTTCCTTTCTCTTCTAGCGTATTTTGAACCTGAATCCGTTTCTTCCACCCCTAATTACTTTCAACCCCGAGAATTTCCCAGCCGTGTTTCTTGTGAAGAAAACCCAAGCTGCCTCGACCAGATCTTGGATTCCTACCTTCAGACAGAGACACACCTGGACCCTTTGCTCAATTCCACGCAGAATGCTCCACACTACTTCCCGGACAGCTTCCAGGCCGCCCCCTTCGGCTTCAACCAGAGCCTGGTAATTAGCGCAGTTCTTAACAAAACCTGTTTATTGCTCATCATATAGGTTATGTTTGCATTGTCTCCTGAGAAAGCATACAAACACTGTCAACAAGGAAATCATCCAGGAAGCAAGCAAAGAACCACTCACAATTCATTGGAAGTAGAAATAACCACACATTTCCCAAGCTACTGTGGGGCAATATACATGCGATGTTTCTAAACTTGAAAATTAAGACATCTCCTAATTGGAAATCATTGATTTAAAAAACGGCCCTTGAATTCAGGGATTCTTGAAAATGGAATCAAGGCCACATCTATGCAGTACCAAATTGTCATTTTGATAAGTGCGTTTTGTTTTAATTTTGACATTGAATTGACTCTATTAACTCGTTCTTTTGGTCTGGTTTAGGCACAAGAGCCATTTGAGTTTGAGATGGTTAGGAAAAATGAAGCTCTAATACTTGAAAAATCTGGATGGTCCATTCCGGATGAACCTCCAACGTTTAAAAATAGGTTATTTAAAATGCATAAGGCTTGCTTTAGTAGGGTACCAGTCGTTTTAGAAGTTGCGTAGACACTCATAGATTTTTTTTAAACCGTAACAGTACATGTTTTGGTGGAAATCATTTTTTATTTCAGTTTGTCAAATGTCTGTGTAGGTATCAGACTCAATTTTAAGGGGATGGGAAATTAACTCCACAGAATATGCGTACAGGGCCCCCAGTCACCCAGCTCCTGCCCAGCTTCCAAGTTAGGTTCCCTCAGTAACAACTGTAGACCTGCTTAAGAGAAAAGTACCTTTCTCATCAAGGGACACAACTTTACTGAATACAAGAGTAGCTGCACGTCTTGGAGTCTCCCAGACACTGGATCATTGAAGGCCCCAGTTCTACCCGAGTGTGTTCACAGCCAAGGGCGTGGAGAACCGTCCACGGTGCCACCTGCAACTTACATTGTGCCCAGAGCTTATATTGTGGCCCACAGCGGGGGCTGGTGAGCAGGTGACTTGAAGCACAATGGGATTATGTGGTTTAAGGACAAAGCATCCTCTAAAGTATGGTTACAACAAAGGAAGCCAGTGAAGCAAGGCAATTTATTGTTGGGAAAGAAGTAGGTAAATACAGAATGTGGTGTCATGAAATCACGCAATCAGCAAATAAAATTACTTCTGCAGACTTGGGTTGGGTTGGGTGTTTTTGTTTCTTTACCCCTAATGTGCTTACTCGGAGTTATTAAATCCACTCTTTTCAGTCCTTTTAATCCTGTCTAAGTTCTCAAGCTCTTTGTTCCTTGGTTTTTATTTCCCCAGACCCCAGGGACACCTTCAGATTCCTCCACTCTCTCTGGCTCCTTAGACTTCAGTTACTCGCCGGCTCATCTACCTTCCTATACTCCGGAGAATTACAATCCTACCCCTTCTCTGGACAACAGAAACTGTGGCTATCCCTCAGAAGACTACTCCTACCCTCACTTGCCCTCCCACGCCCAATACGACTGCTTGTTCCCAGCCCCGACCTCAGGCTGCTACTGTGTGTCCTGCGAGGCAGAACACTTGGCCACCCTCAGAGCATCCGACTACTTTTCCTCTCCGGGCACGGACTCTGCGAACCTGGATCCCTCAGCAGCAGCAGGCAGTGATTTCTACCTCCGGGAAGCAAACTGTGACGTCTGCTACAGCTCATAGAGTTTCAGTAACCTGGAGCATGGCGTGCATACGTCTGTCTTTCTGCCGCGCCAAATGAGAACCTGACCTAGGCAACCTGTTCACAAAACATCACAGCTGCAGGTTACAGGTCACCATTTTGCATTTTCTGGCGCTGACTTGGGCATTGAGATGAAGTCCTCAGACCCGGTCATGGCACTACTCCTACTCTGTATGCTTCCAGGGAAAAGTTTTGTAGGGAACATTTAATGGTTTTGCTTTTCTGTATAATGAGCAAGTTCTAATTTTTTTTTTACTAATAAATAATTTTGTATTATTAAATGTTGGCTTATTTTTTAAATATTTGAGTAATAGTTTCCATTGGTTTGAATAATATCATTTACTTCTGGAAATCACTAATTACTCTTCAGTAGTCTAATCTTACTCGTGAATTTAAAATGATTTTAATGTGGTGAGGTGCCTTGGTTTCACCCATGGGGACGAGGAATAGACACATCTGTGATGGTCGAAAAGTGAAAATCCCCCTTCCCTTTAATTGAGGGCATATGTACATCTTGGAGCAACATCAGAGGAAGACATTTATGAATCATTCGCTTTTTTGTATGTAACATTAGGCAATGAAATATTAATATGACCAAAAAGCACATCTTCCCTACAGCAAAGTTAACCTGAAGATAATCCTTTTTATTTCCAAAGTATTGTTTTGTAAACTTTCTGGGCAAATATTTTTTTAAATAAATTCTTTTTTAAAAAAATATATTTTTATTGATTTGAGAGAGGAAGGGAGAGGGAGAGAGAGATGGAAACATCAATGATGAGAGAGAATCATTGATTGGCTGCCTCTTGCACGCCCCCGACTGGGGATCGAGCCCTCAACCCTGGTATGTGCCCTTGACTGAATCAAACCCGGGACCCTTTAGTCTGCAGGCTGATGCTCTATCCACTGAGCCAAACCAGCTAGGGCCTGGGCAAATATTTGATCTTCTTTCTCCTGAGGGCTGCCGTGCAGTTGATGAATCACAAAGTTTAGAATTTGTTGTTCCCTTACATTTCTGAATTTCTGCTTTACGTCCTTAAATACGTATCACTCATCTTTAGAGATTGACTTGTAGGGTTGGCCATGTTGTTTACAACTGTATTCCAGAATTCACTTCCTCTGAATAATCTATTTGAACAAGCCCAACCGTCTTTCAAGGTGAAGAGAGTTACTTAACCTGCCTATGCTAGACCCCATTGTCAAATCCTGTTGGCGCTAGATTAAATCCTCCCTGCATTGAAGTCTGGGAAGTGTTTTCCGTGTCCTCAGGTTTAGCACAGTGATAGCAATGGTGGTACCCCTGGCACAGGCCACCGCTGCCATTTCCTGAGCCTTTCCTGTGGGCCAGAATGGCATAAGGGCTTTTTCACATATCTCATTTAATCTTCATAGCACTGGTAGCAAAATGAGGCTCAGAGAGGTTAAGTCACCTGCCCAAGGTCACCCAGCCAATAAGCACCTGAACTTGGGTCTGAAGGACATTAAAGACATGCCTCACCCTGGCTAGTGTGTCTCAGTGGTCAGAGCATCGGCCCATGCACTAGAGGATCAACGGTCCTGGTCAAGGGCACATACCTGGTTGGGGCATGCTGGAGCCAACACATCAATGTGTTTTTCTCACACTGATATTTCTCTCTCTCTCTCTCTCTCTCTCTCTCTCTCTCTCTCTCTCTCCTGCCCTCCGTCTCTCCCTTCCACTGTCTCTGAAAAGCAATGGAAAAAAATATCCTCAGGTGAGCATTAATAAAACAAACAAACCAGCACATGCTTCTTACTCACTCTCCCTCACTCTCTGGTGATGGTGAAAAGTTTGCTCCACCATTTGTGAAAGACTGTTCAGGAACCTGTGGAATCATCCCCCATTAAACCCCAACTACCTCACACAGAGAAGTGCAGCCCATCACAACCAGTCAAAGCTCCCCAGAAGGGCTGGCCTGTCCGCAGGATCCAAAGACGCCTGTGCAAGAGCTTTCGGAGGCCGCCTCTTTGGGGACTCAGGGGAAGGAGCTGAGCAACTGCCACCTCCGTGGGCCTCTTTGTACTAGAGGCAGATATGCTTTCAAAATGACACTCTCTCATGGCCCTCTCCCGCGAGACACCACTAAGGCTTGGCCAAACCGCACAAGTTGCAGCCTGCCTCGTGGGGTAAATGTGCCAGGGAAACAGAACAATTACTGCCTTTCTGAGATGCCAACAAAACTAACAATTTAATAGCTTCAAACTGAATTGAAACTGGCCTGTTGTCAACAAATATCTGTTCACACAGACCAAGCCCCCTACACACCCGCACTGTGCCCCAAGGGACAAAAAGCAGAGAACCAAAAGATGTGCAGCAGTTCGCACCAAAAAAAAAAAAAATCCCTTTCTTGGATATCATTCTTTTTCTTTTTGATTCCCCACTTGTATCCTCTGCCTTCTAAGTCAGTTAACCTTGCAGCTCTCACAAACAGCATGTCTACCTCCCTGGTTCATGTTTTTTTCTTCACGTCTGTTTGCCTAAATCCAATGTGAGACAAGGACTCATATAGCTACTATGAATCAACACTAATTACCTCTCCACCTTAAATTGCTCTTTAAGATCCTTCTTAAATTTGGACTCGCAGGTCACCTGGCACACGATCAAGTGTATGACGCTGCCTGCCCAGTCTCCCAATCACACAGCTCACACAGAGCACCCTGGGACCCAGATGGCGGCAGGTAAAACATCTGCCTGCAGCCCTGGGACAGTCCAGAGTGCCTCTCATCAACGTATTTCCGGGAAGTTCTATAAAACACAGATGCCTGTGCCTTAGAGTAAGAAAGCATGATTTAGTGAGTCTGTGTTGGGGCCCAGGCATTTGCATTTTTAAATGTACCTGTGTTGATTCTGATACACATGGTCCTCTGTCTACACCAGAAAAACACTGAAATAATCAATGTCTGAATTGTTTAAGTGTAGGACCTCACTGCATAATGATAGGTTACATGGACTAAGCTCTTTCTGTGGGCCAGTGCAATGGGCCTTATCTCAGTTAATGCTCAAACAACCACAGGAAAGAGATACTACTTTTTATCTCCTCATTTTTATTGATAATGAAACTGACGTTTGGAGAGATAAAATAACTTGCCCAAGGTCACACAACTTATAAATCGGGGTTAGAATTCTCCAATTTAGATTGTCTGATGCTACAGTCTGAACGTCCAATAGCTTCAGTAAAGTTTCCATCCATTATACTTGAAGGAATTTGATCTTTTGACTTAAAAAATCAAATGTATATCTGTAGCCAGTTACTCATACCAAGGATGTGTTTAATAAGATTATTATGGAAGTTCAAATGATTTTATTATTCAGAGCCACTAGAGATTGATAAAACAAAATATTAATTGTTTACCATGGGCAAGATTGATAAAGTGCCTTCAAAATGCAGTCAGAGGCTTAAAAGGGGATATAACTTATACTTGTTTTGTTTCTTTGTATTGAATTCATTTAGGTTACATTGGTTAATAAAACTCTATTGGTTTCAGGTGAGGGGATGTAAATTTTAAAACTTAAGACAGAATTTCAGTTAGGATGCGTATGTAGTGAATTTCAAATACTTAAGATATTTAAATTAGGGGTCAACCCTTCAAGCCTGAGAGAGATAAAGTGGCACAAAGCCGAAGATAGTAAACATTTGGAAACAATTACCTCCAGCAATGGCCCAGAATAGTGGCATCTTGGCACCTGGCCTCAGCCTGCAGGTGGGCACAGGGAACAGGTATAGATAAGCACAACTGAAATGGTGGAGCTGCAGGAGGGAGGGTGAGGAGGAAGTGGAGGTGGAGTGCTACCTTTAATTAAAAAAAACTGTTTTAAAAATCATATTTAGTCAAGAAAGATGAAGGCTAAAAAGTATTAGAATCAAAGCTAATGAAATTATGAATGTGGATAATATAACTTAAAATAAACATGACTTACCATCATTTCTGTGTGTGTGTGTGTATGAGAGAGAGAGAGAGAGAGAGAGAGAGAGAGAGAGAGAGAGAGTCATTGTTCCTGATAAAATATCAATTCAAAGACCTGATGATTATTGGAATTAAGGAAAGATTTAGTGTTAAATAGTGCAGAGGAAACAAGACTTGAATTCTAAAGACCTCTAATATAAAGCTAAATGTGTTAAAGTAAGTGTGTTAATAAATGTTTGGGCAACACAAAGAAAGGAGAGATTAATATCAGCTTGGGTTGAATAGGGGCATGCCGTGATACACAAGGAATCACAGAAGGGTGACATGAAAATAGAGGGTCTTAACAATGCCTTGTGCATAGAAGGTGCTCAGAATAAGTTTGTATTTCATTTATGATTCCAAAAGTATGAAGGTCTTAAAAACTGAGAAATCCTTCATTTGCTTTCTGCACACACACACACACACACACACACACACACACACACACACGTATTCCTGAGCCCCAGTAACTATCTTTCTCAAACTGTTCCATGACTCCCATGTTGGGAATAAGCCCAGCAGGTAAAAAGTTCTTGGATCTGTTGGCTGTGAAACGGCACCAGATTGTCACCCATGATTGGATCTCAATTCAGCAACCTCGGGGCTTGAGTTCTGGCTAAGAAAGAATTCAGAACCAAGACTCAAACTATAAGAGAAAGTTTATTTAGAAAGTCAACAGGAATGACTTTCTAAAGGTTTATTAAGAGGTAGAAGTGAGCCATAGGAGAAATGGACTCAGGAAACAAGTTAGAGAGGCAAAAGAAGGGCTCTTGGAGCTGAG
Source organism: Myotis davidii (assembly GCF_000327345.1). Classification (NCBI taxonomy): domain Eukaryota; kingdom Metazoa; phylum Chordata; class Mammalia; order Chiroptera; family Vespertilionidae; genus Myotis; species Myotis davidii. The sequence goes on from NW_006299520.1 coordinate 592,602, forward strand.
GAGAAAGAGAGGGGCCAGGAAAATGCCCTGGGGGGGAGCGGGTGGGGAAGCCAAAAGAAGCCAAAAGCCAAAAGCCACCATACTATCATTTCTAAATCCTCAAACCCTACCTAACCCCCAATACACCCCCAGGCAGGACTTCCCAGGAATGTAAATTAACCCTCACACTGCCGCCCTTCCTCTTATAGATAAAGGAATGAAGATGTCCTGACTAGAAAACAGATTGTTACTGGGGTCTAGATTTTAGTGTGACCAGAGTGGAGCCATTCAGAGCTAGGGGGCTGTGTGCTTTCACAGGCAGGATAATTGGCATCATTGCATATGCTCCAATAGGCCTCTGGGCAAAAGGTAGGCCTGGAGGATGGATAAGTCTGAGAGGATACAGCTCTGCATAATAGTGAAGTGTCAAACTCAGTGAGGGCAGGAATGTGTCCACTTAGAAAACAGTTTCTCTTCCTTAATATGGATAGAGAACAGGTGGTTGGTCTTTGGCAAATGTGGATATGTGTGTGTGTGTTTCTGTGTGTGTGTGAGAGAGAGAGAGAGAGAGAGAGAGAGAGAGAGAGAGAGAGATCCTTTGCCACCTGGATAATCAGGAGGGAAAGGAGACATTGGCCTTTTAACTTGTCAGGAATGGACCTGGAGTGCCCCAAATGCAAAGTCACCCCTTCCCCCCATTACGCAATTCTTGGTTGCATATGCCAGATTTTGAGAAGAGCTCTGCTGTGCATTAGTCAAGTCCTAGAATTACCTTAATGGGAGGAAGGGGTGAATCCTAGGTAAAGACCAATTTAGGGGTAAGTGACACTTTTCCTAAGGGGGGTCGGGGGAGGGTATGAATCATGGTTGTGCCAAGAAGGAAGCATTCTCTGAAAGGAGGGCTCCTAAGGGGACAGAGACTCTAGACCAGCCGTGGGCAAACTACGGCCTGCGGGCCGGATCCGGCCCGTTTGAAATGAATAAAACTATTGAAAAAAAAAGACCGTACCCTTTTATGTAATGATGTTTACTTTGAATTTATATTAGTTCACACAAACACTCCATCCATGCTTTTGTTCTGGCCCTCTGGTCCAGTTTAAGAACCCATTGTGGCCCTCGAGTCAAAAAGTTTGCCCACCCCTGCTCTAGACGAAGAATTAGGGAACATCCTTAAGTGGGATCCCTGTGAGAGGGCTAATTTTGGGGTGTTTTTCTTTCTAACTGTGATCACAGCCCCAGTCAGCACCAAGTTTGAATTTCTCCCCTCCCACACTGTAACTCCTGTTGGTTCACTGCCACTGCTCAGGAAGTCCGGCTCCCATAGAACGTAGTGTGTAAGTATGAGAATAAAGTGAAGGGGCTCTTTTTTTTTTTTTTAAATCCTGACCCAGGGATATGTTTTTATTTTAGAGAGAGAGAGAAAGGGAGAGGGAGAGAGCCAGAGAGAGAAACATTGATATGAGAGAAACATCGGCTGGTTACCTCCTATGAATACCTAACCAGGGATCAAGCCCAAAACCTGGTGTATGGGTTGATGCTCCATCCTACACATGCCAGGGCTAAAGTAAAAGGACTTTAACAGGACACATGTCCTGTCTAATTCTGTCTTCAGTGGGGAGACTTGTGCGGAGCTGGTAGCATTTATTTCGGGGTAAGTGGTCCAGGGAGAACAGGAAGTGGGCTGCAGCCAGTAGATTAGTGATGGCGAACCTATGACACGCATGTCAGAGGTGACACGCAAACTCATTTTTTTGGTTGATTTTTCTTTGTTAAATGGCATTTAATTATATAAAATAAATATCAAAAATATAAGTCTTTGTTTTACTATGGTTGCAAATATCAAAAAATTTCTATATGTGACACGGCACCAGAGTTAAGTTAGGGTTTTTCAAAATGCTGACACACCGAGCTCAAAAGGTTCACCATCACTGCAATAGATAGAGATGAGACTCCTGGAGAAGGACATTGATTGAGAAGCAGCAGCTCCAAGGTGTAGCTAGAGCAGCAGTTCTCAACCTGTGGGTCGCGACCCCTTTGGGGGTCGAATTACCCTTTCACAGGGGTCGCCTAAGACCATCGGAAAACACATATATAATTACATACTGTTTTTGTGATTAATCACTATGCTTTAATTATGTTCAATTTGTAACAATGAAATTGGGGGTCACCACAACATGAGGAACTGTATTAAAGGGCTGCGGCATTACGAAGGTTGAGAACCACTGAGCTAGAGAATCACAATGCTTGGAAATGAGAGGCCAGAAGTCGGGTCACTTTAGGACAGTAAAATAAAGTTTTTAAACAGAGGGTAATAAACTTAGAAAACATATTCCCCCGACAAGTTGAACATTTAAATAGTTTCGAGGGGGATTGAGATTAATTTGACTGATAATATTTGAGGGCTGGAAAGGGACCCAGAGTTCATCTAGTTCAACTGGTTCTCAAAGCTGGCTGCACACGACAACCACCTGAGGAGAGTTTTGAAAACATTGACGTCCAAGCCCCACTCGGATGAATAACAATCTCTGGAGTGGGAGTTGGGCATCAGAATGCCTGTTAACTCTTTCTTGTGAAATTACAGGAAGTTTCAACATGAATACATACAGTCATATGTGCCCTTCCCCCAGCTTCCCTCAAGGGCGACCGACTGCTTGAATAGCTAGAGTACACTATCAAAACCAGTTCACATTGGTACAACGCTGTTACCTAGACTACCGGTATTCCGTTGTCACCATGTTTTACAGACATCCATGTATGTGTTATCAGTGTGTGAAAGAAGCTTTAGTATTTCTGTTTTTAATTCCCTGAAGACCCTACTGTTCGCATCTCAGAGATGAGAACTAGTGGTTCTATCCAACCAACCTGCATTCCTCAGGCGAGGAAATGAGTTCAGAGTGGCAAAGGGGAGACCACCGTGCTTCCGCGGGAAGGCAGGGACGTCCTTAGGCCAGGGCTCTGAACTGGGCATCAAGCTGTCACCAGCCAGCATGTGCTAGTGACGAAGTCTGAGGGTTGGAGCAAGAGTTAGAAGGGGCACATGCCTAATGTTTGAGGTTGTCTTAAGGGACAAACACAACACATAACTTTGGTATCCCTTCCGACATCATAGGTTACTTAAAAATACATTTTTTTTAAAGATTCATAAAAAGCATGGGCTCTGGCCAGTAATAAATATCCTCCCGCCATGTTCATTATTATTGTCAGAGAATTCTGGCCTGGAGCGAGCATAAGTCTGGCATCACATGGACCTCCTCGTATTCTTTTTTTTTTTTTATAATCCTCACCCAAGGATATTTTTCTATTGATTTTTAGAGAGTGGAAAAGAGAGGGAAAGGCAGAGAGAAATATTGATGTGAGAGGAACACATTGATTGGTTGCCTCTTACATGCACCCCAACCAGGTCCCAGGCTGGGGAGAAGCCTGCAACCGAGGTAAGTGCCCTTGATCGGAATCTAACCCAGGACCTTGCGGTCCGCAGGCCGACGCTCTATCCCCTGAGCCAAGCCGGCGAGGGCCATCCTCATACTCTTGGTCTTTCTCCCTGTGTGGGTCCTTTTGCTTCAGTTTCAGTGGCTGGAACACATAGTCAGACCTGTTACCATGACCTCCTGCCATGCTCTCCTGTCTCCACTTGAGGCATTGAGCTGGGCCAGGGGGAGTGGAGGGCAGCTCATGACTCTCTATGGGGCTCTGTGTATTCATTTTATGGATACTTGTTTTACCCCAAGTAAGCCACAGAAATTGCTCTTCCTTCTGCAGTTGCTTGCGTCTTCACGGTGAGCCTCAAACAGCCAAAAATGGCCCCTGTGTGGGTGCTATGGCTCCAGTCTCATTCCTTCTTAGCCTGAGCACCTCACCTGTCTCAGTCAATCTTTTCACACACCACCCTTTACCTGAACCAGAAAAACACAGCCAGGGCATCCATCTGTGCTTTCCCTGGAGTCTGGCCCCAAGAAAGCTGCGGTCAACTCAGGGTGTCAGAGAGAGCCCTGGAGCTCCTGATCTGATGCCCGGGACCTGCCTGCCCTCCCTCTTGGGACCTCCCTCTTGGGACCTCCCTGTGCTCCTTCCTGGGACCTGCCTGTGCTCCCTCCTGGGACCTGCCTGTGCTCCCTCTTGGGACCTGCCTGCGCTCCCTCCTGAGACCTGCCTGCCCTCCCTCCTGGGACCTGCCTGCGCTCCCTCCTGGGACCTGCCTGCCCTCCCTCCTGGGACCTGCCTGCCCTCCCTCCTGGGACCTGCCTGCCCTCCCTCCTGGGACCTGCCTATGCTCCCTCCTGGGACCTGCCTATCAGCCCACCAGCCGCAGCCAATTCCGACTGGGTTTGAGGAGCCAGACTGGTTCTGAGCAGCGCGTCTCTCTGCCATGGCAGCACCAGAAGTAGACGCTGGAGAACCTCCCTGCACCTCTTTCAAATTTCTCTCTTAAGAGTTTTAAGCATTCACTCACGGCCAAGCTTCGTGAATAAGAAAATGAAAAGGCTGAGGTTTTCTCTCTGTCCCCACCATTTCCCAGTGGGTAAAGAAGGGGTCAAAGCTACCATGGACTGGAAGGCCCTTTTCTAAATTGTGTCTCCTCTCCTGTGAGGACCCCTGGCTGGAGGACCCCTGCTGGGTGGCCCCTGCCCTGCTCCGGCCCAGCACCCCTCCCAGGCTGGGAGCAAGACCTCAACGATTAGCTGGAGGAGCCCATCTGTGGAGGACATAACTGAGCTTTCTGACCTGGTTAGTCATGCAGAGCCTGAGCCTCGGTGTTCCCTCCCACTCGCTGGAGAAAGGTGCACTCATTTCAATACTTCTTCCTGCAGCAACAAGAGGGGAATCCAGCCTCCCAGACATCGACTCCATCATTTCCGCACAAAACGGTACAGCCCACACTTATGTGCTCTGAAGCCAGACAGTCCTGGGTTTGGTGCCTGGTTCCACCACTTATGTTGGTATTGGACAAGTGCCTTAACCTCTCCGGGCTACAAGTTAGTGGCAAACGTGCACAAATCAATGGTGTAAAACCTACTTATTCTTCAAAATTGGTTTTGTCCTGGGAACAATTACAGAATGCTATTTTACTTATTTTTGATCAAAAGGAGCTTATACCAGGAGTCATCTCAGGAAGTCAGGCCACATCACATGACCCATCTGTCCAAGACCTTCCCAAACTCTCTAAGGCATTGGGACAAGAAGCTGCCCTGTCTTAGAGAGAATGGGGGTGTGGAAGCATCATCGATGGCACGTCCAAGAAGAGTCATTTTCATTCCCTTGGAAAAGATTTCCCCGCCTATCTGGTTTTCACGCTGTCTCTGCACGTTAGGAAAAATCATGTTTTGTTGGCTTCAGCTGGCAACCCCTGTGATGCAGCTCCCCACGTATACTGTGCCTGCTAGACCACCGGCCTGCCCCTGTCTCATTTGGTCTTGTTATTCCATTTTACGGATGTGAAAACCAAAACTCAAAGAGATTGAGTCAACAGTCCAAGCCAATACATTGTGTATGTTACATACCACTGAGTTGGCTCTAACTCCTGGCGACCCTGTGAATGAGTGATGTCCACCATGTCCTGTCCTCACAGCCCTGCTCAGCACCTGCAGAGTCATGCCTATGGCTCTTTTTATGGAGCAAACCCGTCTTCTATTTGGTCTTCCCTTTCCTTGCTGTCTTCTATTTTTCCAGCATTATTGTCTTTTCCAAAGAAACCTGCCTTGGTGTCCCCGAGGTAAGACCACTTCAGTTTTGTCATTTTTGCTTGCAGTGATATTTCAGGCTTATTTGCTCTCAGACCCACTTGTTCTTCTTTCTGGGGGCCCAGGGTATTCGTAGAGCTCCCCCCACCCCAACACTATATTTTGACTCAACTTTGAATTAATCAACTTTCAAGGAATCAGATGAAACCAACATATTAGAGGATCATAATTTAAACCTGAATTTGCCTAATCCAGTGGTCGGCAAACTCATTAGTCAACAGAGCCAAATATCAACAGTACAACGATTGAAATTTCTTTTGAGAGCCAAATTTTTTAAACTTAAACTATATAGGTAGGTACATTATTATTAACTTAAGTAGGGTACTCCTAAACTGGCCTTTGCTAAAAACGTCCTCAGTCTGATTAAGGTACATTCGCTGAGGTCGACCCCTCCAACTCTCCCATCCACACTGGTCTTGTATACTTGTTTCAGATAGACGAGTGTGGATGGAAGAGGTGGAAGGGGTCGACCTCAGTGAAAGTACCTCAATCAGATTGAGTACGTTTTTAGCAAAGGCCAGCTTAGGAGTACCCTAATTAAGTG
>NW_006299520.1:599058-599662 GCF_000327345.1 Myotis davidii
ATTTTCTAATGTGAACAATGGCCTTGCTTCTCCTTGGAAAGTTTGGGTAAGTCAGGTTTGTATGTTGTTGTTTTTAATTTTAGGCATGATTCCAGGTTCTTATCAATAAGACGATTTCTCAATTAACTCTTGATAAGGTTCATGCTTGAAAATGATTGTTCGCATACATATGTAGACTCGAATAAGGAAAGAACAGCAAACGCTAGTTTTTTCAGTTGATTATATGAGTCAGGAATACTGTTCCAGGTGTTAAAAATAAACATACCTTCCTTCTCCAGGTCTTTCAAAGCAGACCACTTATGCTATGAACTAAGTTCACATTTGTTTTTCTCCAATATTTCTATATCAGCACAAAGACATTCAAATTTCGAGCTCCACAGTTCTTCGTTTTTTAAATCTAGCAATTGCATTTAAAAATTGCCAATGTCAATATAAAAGGGAGAAAAATTTAATTCTGTTACAGTAGCATTGAGAGGTTTTTAAACAAAGGCTAACGTCGCTTTGCTGTTTCTGAATTCCTGTGAAACCTGTTGAGAAAAGCTTCCCTCATATTTAAAAGTGTTGTTTTGAAATAGCAAATGTCAATATCAGAATTCTTTTCTTG
>NW_006299520.1:600619-601533 GCF_000327345.1 Myotis davidii
CCAGGTTCGATTCCGGTCAAGGGCATGTACCTGGGTTGCGGGCGCATCCCCAGTAGGAGATGTGCAGGAGGCAGCTGATCGATGTTTCTCTCTCATCGATGTTTCTAACTCTCTATTCTCTCTCCCTTCCTCTCTGATAAAATAAAATAAAATATATTTAAAAAAAAAAAAGATCTTTGACTTGCTGGTTGGTTATATTCGAAGACATTTTGACTCTTCTATCTTTCATTGTTTTAGCAGACAATGGTAACTCTTTAAATTTTTTTAGAATATCTGCTTTGTTCTTAAAATACCTAAATAGCTCTTCGAATGCGTTTATAAAACAACATTTTATGTTATCGCTGTCTGTATATGGTTTTTCTCTCTTAGCAATCCCTTGACTAACCACAAAACTTGCAATATTAACATTGTTGGAAGATTGCATCCAGTAATTAAATACAGAACTTGAGTTTTCTTGACTCTTCTGAAGTTTCTCAACTGCTTTCTTCTTTGCATCACCGACAGGATTTTTAGTACTAAATGATTTTTCGACCCCCGTCTGTTGAAATTGAGACAATTTTATCGAGTGGAATATGATGCTTTTCAATGCACTCAATTACAGCATTTGCTACATCCTCTCCAAGTGTTTGACCTTTGAGTGGCAATAATCCTAAAAGTTCTTCTTTAGGACCTGTAGATGAAATAAATCGTACAAAAAGTGAAACTTGTGCTGTATCATTTATGTCACAAGACTCGTTAACTGCTATTGATAAAGCTGAAATCAATATAAGATCTTCGACTTGCCGAAACCGGTTTGGCTCAGTGGATAGAGCATAGGCCTGCGGACTGAAAGGTCCCAGGTTCGATTCCGGCCAAGGGCATGTACCTTGGGTGCAGGCACATCCCCAGTAGGAGGCGTGCAAGAGGCAGCTGCT
>NW_006299520.1:602151-602759 GCF_000327345.1 Myotis davidii
ACGGTCCAGATGCTTCTAAAACAGAAGTCCCCTGAGATGTGTAGCTCACACTGCTGCCTCCGTCTTCATCTGTGTTCAGGGCTGCCCACAGCAGAATGAGAGCATCGCTGACTCTGACATCAAAGTGCTGAATTGGAAAGCTACATAGTGAAACAGTACAGAACAGAAAGGGACCCAGGAGACTGGACCAGATATTGTCATGGCTTCTAAGAGAAAACTGCTCCAATAGAGCTGTCTAAAATGATGCCGTAGAACTATTATTATAAATGTTGTAAAGAAAAGCCAAAAGGCTCTTTTAAGAAATATTATTGAGAAGAGCTTGGAGTTACTAGGCTGTTCCACATTCAAAAGAAATTATAGTGCAGCTCTTATCCTATCTAATAAAAGAGAAACATGGTAATTAGCCGTACATCCGCTACCCTTCCCATTGGCTAATCAGGGCGATATGTAAATTAACTGCCAGCCAAGATGGCGGCTGGCAGCCAGGCAGCTTGAAGTTAACATGAGGCTTGCTTGCTTCAGTGACAGAGGACTCCAATGTTCCCCACCTGCCACTGCAGGCCTCTGAGCTGCAACTCTAAGCAACTATGTTACAAATATAGAAGCTA
>NW_006299520.1:603087-611760 GCF_000327345.1 Myotis davidii
AACCCACTGATCAGCTCTGCTCTGTGCCTGATAGGGGGGAGCTCCCCAACCGCCTGAACACCCTGCGGCTTTGTGTGTGACTGGGTGCGGGGCCCCAAACCCCTGCTCCCCCCGCAAGGACCCTGCTCTGTGTGTGACGGGGTAGAGCCATAACCTCCCCATCGGCCCTGCCCTGAGTGTGACAGTGGCGGTGCCCCAATCCCCTGATCAGCCCTGCTCTGTGGGTGATAGAGGGCAGCGCCCCCACCGCCCACCACGGGCCCTGCTCTGTGTGTGACGGGGTAGAGCCATAACCTCCCCATCGGCCCTGCCCTGAGTGTGACAGGGTGTGGCGCCCCAACTCCCTGATCCGCCCTCCTCTATGTGTGACGGGGGCGGTGCCCCAACTCCCCTATTGGCCCTATTCTGTGAGTGACAGGGGGGAGCTCCCCAACCCCCTGATGGGCCCTGCTCTCTGCATGACAGGGGGTGACACCGCAACCTCCCCATCGACCCTGCCTTGAGTGTGACATGAGGCGGCGCCCCAACTCCCCAATCAGCCCTGCTCTGAGCCCGACCAGGGGCTGCACCTAGGGATCGGGCCTGCCCTCTGCCACCTGGGAGCAGGCCTAAGCCAGCAGGTCGTTATCTCCTGAAGGGTCTCAGACTGCAAGAGGGCACAGGCCGGGCTGAGGGACCCTCCCGCCCCCACAAGTGCACAAATTTTTGTGCATCGGGCCTCTAGTATACTATAAAATACCGCACCGGGCACTCTGCAGGTGGGAAAGTGATTAAGGCACAGTCCCTGTTGACAAATTCTCACAACCTTATGTGAAATTCTCTTCTATACAAAAAAAAAAAAAAGCAAAAGAGATGCAAAAATTTAAGGACCAAACAAACAAAAAATAATAGCAATATCAGTAAAATGCTCTTGACTCTAAGTAGTTGTACTTCCTAAGGGGTGCTGGCTTTGTTCTCTCTAATGAGCGTGCACGGGGGCAAAATGCTTGTGTGGAGCTACTCGCAGGGACCTCCTCCTGTGAAGTGGCTCAGAAAACAGGGAATGTTCAGTGGATGAGGCACTTGAAGCGTGACCAAGTATTCGGTTTCAGGTAAACTTCACTGTTCAACAGAAGTGTTTTGTTTTGTTTTTTATTTTATTTGTTTTTTTATGTATTTTTATTGATTTCAGAGAGGAAGGGAGAGGGAGAGATAGAAACATCAATAATGAGAGAATCATTAATCAGCTCCTTCCTGTTTGCCCCTACTGGGGATCGAGCCCGCAACCCCGGGCATGTGCCCTTGACCAGAATTGAACCTGGGACCCCTCAGTCTGCAGGCCAATGATCTGTCCACTGAGCCAAACCAGTCACGGCAGCAGAATTGTTTTGAAATAATTAGTTCCTATGACCTAATCATTGTTATTAGTTATATCATGAGTGGTTAAACATTTTTTTAAATATAAAAGTTATGCTCCTACAGAGAAAAGGGTGGGCTGAATTGTGAGCAGTTATCTCTGCTTTCTACTCTTGGGAAAAGCCATCAGCCCCAGCCACACTGCTGCAGGCCAAGACGAGGAGCACATCTCACTCAGCCACTGTCTCCAGGGCCCTGTGAGAGTGAGACTCCGATGGGGCAGGTCTGGATGGGTCCTGAGAGCCTGTGTTTCCAACAGGCTCACAGTGGACTCTGACCACTCTGTGTAGCAAGGAGCTAAGAAGGCTGTGCACCGTGGCAACTATGCAACTTTTAGTAACGGTGTCCAGAAGTCAATAGTACACTTTTGTAGGGCCTGTCTCATGGACCCACGCATTTCAAACAAAGGCAAAAACCAAATTCCGCGTGGGATGGTTTGTTAACCTGAGAGGCCATTCTAGGTTGGACTGCTTCACTTCAGCGCCTGGTTCCCGAAAGCTTTCTAAAGGATGACACTCCGCTTCTCCTGTTGGGGGTGGTACTCTATAGGGGGGGCTAAGAGCGTGAGCACCAACCAGAGGTGACCCAGGTTTGAATTCCTAGGCAAGTTAGCTTGGCTAAACCGCTTAACCTTTCCTACTCATCAGTTTTCTCCTGTGTAAAAGGCGCATACAGAATAGCACCTGTTTGCTTCCCATGATTGTTTGAGGATTCGAGAACGTTCACAAAGCAACTAACCTGTGCCTGGCCCATAGCCAGGGCACCATGGGCATTAGCTAATTAACCTGAAGGTGTCAACTAAACCTTCCCATGGAGACTTCTTGACATCCCCCCGCCCTACCCCCACGCATCTCGGCATTGTGGTCACAATCCTTAGTAACAGAAAGTCAAGATTTCCCCCTTAAAGTCTGGATATGATGTAAGTTCATCTGCAATGATGTCCTATGAGTAGAGCTCAGCAAATCCATTTTTATTTTGTATTGTTTTTTTCAGCCGGCTGAGTCAGACAGGTAAGGCTCAGATATTTTCTAGTTTTGCCAGCCAATGAGAATTCTCATTACCCGCAGAGGAACAAAAAAATGCAGGGAAGGGGTGGGGGGAGGGGGGCACTGGACTTGGCTAGTTGGTGGCCAGGACCTCTTCTTCCACTGAGAGTGTGTCTGTGTGTGGGGACAAGCAGCTGTGGAGATGACACGGCCTGAGGACAGGCCAAGCCACCCAGGGGGAGACAAGCCACCACCAGCTACCAAAGCTGCCCGAGGAGCAGCCAGAGCCACAGCCAAAGAAAGCGGCCCAGGAGGGTGCGGGGAGGAAGGGCAGTGCCCTGGCCTCTGTGGCAGAGTCACAGGTCACGAAGGACACGGCCCCACTGAGGTCTCGCTGATGCACATTCCTAGTCCCTGCATGTGCCATCTGGCTCCCAAGTTCAGGACACAGTCCCTGGCCTCGGGGAGCCCACAGCTCTGTTAAGGGGGGAAGATTGTCAAGGGTAGGGATCAAAATCAATGCATATTTTTTTCAACTTTGGGGAAACAGAGGAAAGAGGAAGAATAAAACCAAGGAGCGGCCCTGGCCCAGTTGCTCAGTGGTTGGAGCTTAATCCCCTACACCAAAAGTTTTGAGTTCGATCCCCGGTTGAGGCACATACAGAAGGCAACCATTCACTGTTTCTCACCTCTCTCTCTCTCTCTCTCTCTCTCTCTCTCTCTCTCTCTCTCAAAAATCAATGAGAACACATCCTTGGGTAAGGATTAAAAACAAAAACAAGAAGAGGAGAAAGAAAGCAAGAAAGCAAGAAAGAAAGAAAGAAAGAAAGAAAGAAAGAAAGAAAGAAAGAAAGAAAGAAAGAAAGAAAGAAAGAAAGAAAGAAAGAAAAGTCAGGATAATATTCCAAGAATATGTCACAAATGCTGAGAAGGTGCAGATGTTAGAATATTCCCTATGGGATGCTTCCTGACTCTTCCAGGAAAAGGAAACAACTCCTGAGCCAGGAAGGAGAGATACACAGTCAGCGGGAACACGGATGGGTTTTGACAGCTTGTCATACTGGGAAGAGCAGAACTGGGCTACCTTTTCCTCAAAGTAGACTTTGGGAAGCAGCACTCTCTCTCTTCTCTTTTCACCCTCTTTTCATTGAAACTTGGAGACTGGCACCCCCTGAGAGGGCGGGGGGCTGAAACTAAGACATCAGCCAGCTCCCAAGCCCCAGTCAGATATCACCAAAGCTTCGAGCCAAACCTCTGTGTCCCCAGCTGTAGGTCTGACTCATGCAACCCTCACCTGCTCTCTTTCTCCAGCCTCATCTCCCCAGGGGAGTGGGGACTGTACCTGACTCTTCACGTGGGGAGCGAGATGAGCCAAGAGGAAGTGGTCTCAGACTCACCCCCAGTACAATTCGCAGAAACCTGCTCCTCCTGGCCTCGTGGTCCCTTGTTCAGCTCCTCTTCCTCCCCGCACCTCACAGCAGTCAGCTACCTCTGCTACCCAGTGTAAGGCCAAGTGAAGAAACCAGTGTTAAAGGTGGACCCACAAAGACCACAGCTTCTCCTCCAGCCTCTGGGAATTTTCCTTCATATGCCGAAGGAAAAAATAAAATCTTCTTGTTTGATGCACACATCTGCCACCTCTAAAGGGTCACTCCACTTTTCTGAAACTCAGAAAACCCTGAGTGACCCCCGAACTGCCCTCCACCCTCTCACCCACCTCTGCATTTGTTCACCTGTTTGGGACTCCAGAGTTGTAGGCTGGTCCACCAGGTATTTGAGGATAAAGTTGATTTCAAGCAACATTGTTCCAAATCAAAACCCCAGGCCAATCTAGACGATTCTTTTATGATTCTCCATAAAGCCAGACCCACCCTCCCAAGCAAATGTCTCTATAGAAATACCTGGCTTTCATTTTAGAGCTTTCTTTTGGCAAAAGCTGTGCAGGGAATTTTTACAAGCCCCTGAAATGGTCAATGTGCCCTTTCGCTCCATGGCAGCAGACCAATGGGGCCTCATAAAATGAGCCTATTTCTTATAAAGCAGGAGTTTCGCCCTGAGATTGTTCCCGGAGATACGCTATGCAAATATCCAGTTGGTATCACCAGGGAACAGGAACTCAGCTTGGAAAAGCACTGTGACTGGGAAGCCAGACTGGGGTGTCAAACTGGACCCCTGGCCCAGAACTTCTTCGAAAGGGTCTCAGGGTGACCTGGCTGGGGCCTTCAACACAGGACGCTGCAACCTGGCGCGACACGTTGGTCTCACTCTGGTTTCTCAGACAAGTGATCTTCGGCAAGTCAGTTAAGTGATCAGAGCTGGTTTGCTCACTGTAATCATAATCACAATAATGCCCACCTCTCAGGGCCCTTATAAATGCCAAGGGGCAGAAGGGAGGAACGCGCTCCTGACACGAGAAAGGGGAGAGAGAAGGGAGGGAACTTGCCCAAGTTCACACGGTGGCAAGCTGTGCTTTAAACGCCAGTGTGTCTGACTCATGCTGTGTTCTATCCACGAAGCCCTGGACACAAAGGGTGAGAAACATCTCAATGCATTTCATCTTGTGATGCTACCGTTCCCGACTGGGGGCCAGAGTTGAGCTAAGCATTCCAGTTTCAGCCCAGCAAAGACATTTTAGGGGCAACGTCTTATCACCATCACACAGCCATTCCTGAGCAAACTGGTGAAAGAGCATATTGCTACCCATTCAGGTTCAGCACGTTCCCTATAGCAGCGGAGGATCTGGGGCTCCTCCAAGTCTGAATAAGCAAGAGGTCCTGGTGCCTCACAGCACACTCTGACCACCCCTGCCCCTCCCCTCTGAGCACCATTCTAGAACTCAGAGCTCTCAATATTTCAGAAGCAGCTAATGCCACTAAAATAACAATTGTTAATTTTAGGGAGCACCCAGAAGGTAAGTCCAGCTCTCGGTAATAGTTGATATTTAAAATGACACTGAACCTGAGCATTTTTTTACCATTCCCATTTTATGGTACAGGAAGCTGAGGTGTAGAGGGCTGAGGTAACCTGCCCTAGGTCACACAACCCAGAAAGGCAGGCAGGTTTTGACCCAGGGCCTCTGACACCAGCACGTGCTTATCCCAGGATGTGGACAGACGTGTTCTCACTGAAGATCCAGTGGCTGCGAGGGGAGCACACCCAGCACGCCCATCCCCTTCAGCCAGGCCAGACTCTCAAAAACGCAAAATGCCCAAGACAGGCAGCAATGCAAATGCGCACACAGCCTGAAGTGGATCTACCCTGACAGAAGCAACCCAGGTGGTCACTTGGCCATGGAATGTGCTCGGCTGATAAGAAGGCAAATGCCTACCACCTTATGCGGCCAGGGCCTGTGTCGGGTTTCACTGCTGGGCTGTGGCCAGCAGAAGCTGTATGTGGTCTCCACCTGCCAGGACTGGCTGGCACTGATGCCTGTAGCCTGCCAGGCATGACGAACCCAGAGGTGTGCCCCAAGGGGGCCTCCTCTCACCCCACCCCCCACCCCCGCAGCACTCCCACAGCCCATGACACAAGAAGCCAAGAAACAGAACTCTCCTTTGACCTCTCCCCTTCCCAGCCCTACCCCTCCTTCAAGGTCAGCTCAAGCCGTCTCCATCATGCAGACTCCAATACTAACTCTAGCTGTGTGACCTTGCTCAGGTTAGATCATGCCTCTGAGCCTCAATGCCATTTTGTAAATAAAACTGGGGTAAAAACTTCCACCTCGCAGAGCTCTGGTAAGGATTAAGGGGTCCAGTCCTGGGGAAACCTGGCACACAGTCAGTGCTCAGGCACCAGCTCCTAGTGGCCTGTTTATCCTCACATTTCAATTCTTCTTATCACTTGTCTCATTCAACTTATCATTTCCTTAAATGCTGGCTTAGATCTGTTTAGCTCGTCGTTATCTAGTCATGAGTAAGTCTTGTCTCTCCCAGAGCTCCTTATAACCAAGAAATAAGGCCCATCTTTCTCTTGTCCCCCGATGGAGCATGGGCACGGTGAGAGGCCACAGGATGATCCATTAGCTGCCGGTGGGTTGGAGTGGCCCAAATTTGTTGATAATACATGAAACAGAGAATAAAACACTCTGTGAAGGTTGTTAAGTGCTATGTGCTGTGCTATGTGAGTTACATAATTATGTATTTCATCCTAGCAACATGAAGCAGGTGCTGTTTTCATTTCCATTTTACAGGTAACCAAGTCTTAAGGCGGTTAGATGAAGCCCATAGACACAGGGACAAGTGGGAAAAGTCAGAATTTATATCCACATCTGTCTAACTCTCATGCATGTAACCGTTATCTTAATCCCAATTGCTGAGGGGCTATTTTCTTCTGGACCACAGTGTCCCACTGTGAAGAAAAGCCCGCCAAGACTTAAAGAAAAAGTAGACAAAGAAGGACCAAAACAAGCCCTGGACCCGAGATTGACCCGGCTATCTTCATCCAAACAATAGCCTCCAACCCACTCCTGCTAAACCACACACAGAAAACAGTTCGTCATATCCAAAGGCACAGGAAAATGTTCTTCTCCTTAGAAGTTTCTCCTTAAATGTTTTCCTCTTCAACACCACAGCCTAAAAGCACCCCGAGGTAGAAGAGACCTAAACAATTCCTACAGGGAAAAAAAAAATCTTGTTTGTTAGTGATTAGTTAAGTGTTAGTGATTAGTTAAGGCAGGATCCACCAAGAAAGTGCCAGCTTTCGAGTGTAAATTCCACCTGTCCGTTATACCTCAAATTAGAACCATTTGCATGTTCGCTACAGGGCTTTGAAATTTAGAAATCCATGTGCTATAACTTGAAAGCCAAAGAAATCAATCGGAGCCAGCCAGGACTCGTTCCCAGAAGATATAACTGAAACAGACAAGAATCCACCCCAGCGGTTTGAGGCCTCTCCCTGCAGGGACACTGTCACCGCCATTTGGGTCTCAGCCCAGTCTGGCCTCCCCTCTCCAGGCTGTACAGGGAGCTGGCCTGGCTCTGTCAGTTAATCTAAGCTCTGGCTGCTAGCACGGGGCCCACCCCAAGTGGCTCTGGGCCCTAGTTGATGCTTCTGGACTCACGGAAGACAGAACAGATCGTCAGAGAAGGTGGCCTCAGGACCAGCATCTTAATCAGATGAGGAGTGACTCCAGGGACAGACAAGAAGAAAGAACCTCCTGTTCTGGGCCCATCCCTTTAACATATGTGAGCACCTTTAACTGAACCAACCACAGCTCAGAGATCAGTAAAATTACTCCCATTTTACAGATGAAGAAACTAAGGCGCAGAGAGGTAAGTTAGTAGATGGGTTTGAGCCCAGGCCTGCTGACCCCGGAGCTCACCTCCTAGCACTTAGTCAATTTCTCCCGAAAGCCTACAGGGGCCAGCACAAGGGGCCTGCAGGCATGAGCCATAGTATTGCCTGCACATACCACAGCCAGGCAGCTCAATTGCTTAATTCTAGTCTCAGGTCAGATAGACCGATAACTAGGGCAGAAGTTCAGGTAAGGTGGCCTCGGGATCACCATCTAACTGGTTCTGTGTCCTTGCAACACTGCTTGGCGCCTGGCAGCAGAGACAGGGCTTGGGTGCATGCCAAGGCCGTAGTCCTGGGGCAGCTCAAAAAGACCCCTGAAGCCACCGGGCTCCTATCTCCTTAGTGGCTGCAGGGCCCCACACTCCTAGGTCAGCCCTGGGCCAGGGCCTGTTATCTCTCCCCAGGCTCCAGGCTTGTTGAGGGTTTGGCCCCAATCTGGCTTAGAAACACACAGAAGAATGCAGGAGGCCAGACCTGCTTCCCCACTGTCGCCAGCCATCCAATGTCCCAGACAAACATACTGCCCTTGCTCCCGGGCTTAAGGTCCACTTCTCAGGGTGCTGAGGGATCTGAGCCTCATAGTAATAGGTCATGTATGGTCATGTGTCTTATTTTTTTACAACAGAAAGAGAATGGAAAAGGGAATTAACAAGTATGAGTGTCTCTTCTTTGAACAGTCTCATCAGATGATGATAGATAGATAGATAGATAGATAGATAGACAGACAGACAAAAAATACCCTATGGGTATTGTTTCTCTAAAGAACTCTGACTAATACAGATAATAATGATACCTCATGGAGTTCTGTGAGAAATAACGAACTAAAATATGTACAGTTCTGCCTGGCCAGTGTATCTCAGTGATTGAGCATCAACCCATGAGCCAGGAGGTCACAGTTCAATTCCCAGTCAGGGCACATGCTCGGGTTTCAGGCTCAATCCCCAGTGTGGGGCGTGCAGGAGGCAGCTAATCAATGATTCTCTCTCATCATTGATGA
>NW_006299520.1:611780-619699 GCF_000327345.1 Myotis davidii
CCTAGGCCTTGACCTAGCCTTGGGGAAGAGAATTTGAGGTACAAACCAATTTTCCTGGTTTGCTGAAGACACTCCCAATGTTAGCACTCAAATTCCTGCATCCCGGAGCCTCCCTTAGTCCTGGGCACTCTGGGACCCTGGTCCAGTCCAGAGGTGGTCTGTCCTAAACATTTTCTAAAAGCACATCCCAGAACCTCCCCTGTCCTCATTGCCCTCCCACGTAGCTGGCAGCTAATGAGAACTGTCATGAGTGCTTTGTATGCACATGGTCATATGCTATGAGCTTCTCACATATCATCTTAAATAATCCTCACAACCACCCTCCTAGGTTGAGAGATTTTGGTCTCCATTTTGCAGATGTGAACACTGAGGCTCAGAGAGGTTGTCCCCTGCCCCACTCACTGCCTAGAAGGCTGTGAAGTCACAGCTCACACCTCTCACTGCCTGCTGCCTGAGTGTGTGTGGCCTACTGCGACTGACGCCCTTTTTTCTTGTGCTATCATTCCTGGAGAAATGGTACTTTTCCGCAACATACGCGTAACAATTGTTCAAAAGGTGTTTATTGGTGCAGCCGCTTTGGAGGATCATTTGTCAGTATCTATTAAAATTTACAATTTGCATGCTCTTTCACATGGCGATTCCACTTCCTCTGCCCTAGGAAAACAGTCTCCAAGGTGCACGGGAGCTACATCCAAGGATCTTGGTTGAAACATCATGATAATGAAAATTTGATAACAACTCCAACGGTCACCAACTTGAGAGAATAAGAGAAATAGAGGAAAGGAAACTACACTGTGTACCCACCCATACTACGAAATTCTAGGCAGCGGTAGAAGGGAGCGGGTGAATCTGCTCTGCTCACCTGGAAGGGGCCGAGGCACGCTGTGAAGGGAAGGAGGCAGCTGCTGAAGGATGCTGACAGCTGGTACATGTACTAATGGAGCACGTGGTGCTGGTGTTTCCTGTGCGTGTATTTATGTGTATGTGACGATATAGGAAAACATCTAAAATTATATTAGCGGAACTCAGAATAATTACCCATTGAGTGGGGAAGTGTGACCAGGAATAGGGATGCCCATCGGAGGGAATTCAAGCTGTATCTGAGCAGATTTAAGTTTTTTCAAAGAATCATGCACTGATGTGCTGCTTGTCCAATTATAAATTTACAATAAAGTTGTTCTAATTGTTTACATTAGAGAAATGGTAGCTGTGGTAGTGAAGGGTGTAGTGTGGACTCAAAACTTGGCTTTCATCCTGGCTTGACCAATCAATAGCTGTGTAGCAATGTAACCTCAAATAAGTTACTTAACTTCTCGGTGTCTCTTTAGCCCCACCTAGAAAATGAACTTGATAAAAACACTCAGCTCAGAAAGTTCAGTGGGTAATTGCATTAAGTAATGAATAACCCTCTTAACCTTGTGCCTACAGCATAAATAGTGATTCATAATTGTTGGCAACTTTTATTGCTCCTAAAAACCTCTGAGGAACTGTGATGTATGCCCGGAGCTGGTAGAGATCTTGTGGGGATCCTAATTATCCATCACAGCTCCAGGCTTTCTATCAGGAAAAAAACGAGGGCTTGTGCCCTGCCACCCCTGCGCGCGCACACACACACACACACACACACACACACACACACTGTAGGAAAAGAAATGAAAGGGCAAGTGATATCCAAGAGGAAAGCTGGGAGGAGAAAAAGGATGATAGTACCTGTCTGCTGAGCTCAGAGAAGCAGGGCCTGGACCCAGGACTCAGCCTCAGTGTCTCTAACATCCTACCCCCAACATGGCAGGACCCTCAGCTCTGAGGTCAGGAGTGCACCCCCAGAGAAACCAAAACCCTGGAAAGAGTCATTTGGAAATAGAAAGAAGCAAATATGAGAACCTAAAGAGAACATCCTTCCCATAAGGCCACCGCTGGTTTGCCCCTGCTCCCTGCTGGCCGAGCAGAGGAAGTGAATGAGCAGATTCACCCGCTTCCTTCTAACTCTGGGGCTATAAGAGGGCCCTTTCCACAGGGAGAAGAGCTGGATCCAGGCGCTGCCCCTCCCAGCCCAGCCCAGACACAGACCCCCAGCTTGGCTCTTGGGCCTGTGGAGGTCTCAGGGGCGCTATAGCATGGAGCATTCACCTGAATTCCTGACTTTCGGGAAAAGAACTCTGTAATCTTGCCCTTAAAACCTGGGAGGGATGAAGACTTCCCTTGGTGCTGAGCCAGAATCTGCCAACAGAGCCCTGAGCGCTGCCTTTTCAGAGGCAGATCCCACGTCTCCTGATTAAATATTGACAGGAGCTCTGCCTGCCTTATCTTGATTCCGCGGAAACCCCTTCCCTGGGGGCTGCGCTGGGCAGAATGTCCCTCCCTCACCATGCACCGCAGAGTGGTTCCCTCACAAGCCATCACTGCAAAGAAACTGCTCTAAAGTACATAATACGTTTTCCGAATTCTGCCCCTAAAATGAGATTCTCCATCAGCCACCTGGGCTTGGCGGGCAAAGAGCAGGAATAACACCTGTTGGACTAATAAATCACTCATTATCTTTCCACATTGCAGATGCAGGGGAATGGGAACTAGGAAGGAGTGAAGGGCTGGGAACTGCTCCCAATACCGGAGGCTGCTCACCAAATCCAGGTCCTTCAACCCCGGGGTCAATGGGCCTGCTGGCCTACGTCTAGGAGTGCCAAGCCTCAAGGACAGGACCAGCCTGAAGTGAAGTTTTGAAGGGAAGGAGGTTATCCTCAGTCCCGACTTGCCCGATTAGCATCACGCTGGGCCTCCAGACTGTCTCTGCCATCCAGGACCCCGGCCTCTTGCTGTGTCTTCACTGGGAGCAGCCAGGTCCCTGCTCAAGACCCCTGTCCTAGCCCTTACCTTCTGCTAAAAGGGGCGGGATTAGAATGCAGTTCTCTCCCTGGAGATGAGGAGGTTGATCCCCATCGTAGGTCTCCTTGTGGACAGAGGCCATGAGGGTCTTTTCTCGAGGACGGGGTGAGAGAGGCCTGCTCTGCAGGTGTGAGCTAGAGGTTTCTGCCTCCCTCGCCTCCTCCCCACACCCCCACACCCCTTGTGGAAGAGGAGTCTGATCAGAAGACAACTGCACGTGACTGGGTTTTCTGTTTGCACAGTGTCCTAGACTTTTCTGGTAGGATCTCTGATCCAGTGTCATCATCCCTTGTTCCCCTTTACTCCTCAACAGTCAGCAAATTATCTAAGGAGATGGGGATTCCCATGCAGGTGGGATTCTGGTGAACCCCTGGTGGAGTTCCAGAGTTCAGTGAGAGGAGCCACGTGTCTGCAGAACATGCAGATGGTCTTCTGTTCTGGGGAGAACATTTTGGCACAGGCTTCAGAGAGGAGTCTCTGAGAAAACAAGCTTCTTTCTCTTTGTCATCCCAGCCACAATCATTCAAGATGCCAGGCCTCAGGCTAAGTGCTTTACATACATTATCTCATCTAATCTTCATGGCAATCCTTTGAAGGCCTATTTTACAGATGGAGAAACCAGAGCAGACTAGAGCAGAGGGGCACCAAGCCAGTTGCCCATAGTCACTTGGCTCCTGAGTGATAGAATCAGAATTTGAAACCAGATATGTCTGACCCATAGGTCATGCTCTCAGAATCACTGAGTCAGACTCCTGAGGTTACTGTAAGGTGAATTAAGTTAATACTGTGCAGTACTTAGAGCAGTGCCTAGCATATAAAAAGCACTATATGAGTGTTTATTAAAGAATAAAAAGCCTTGCCCTGGCTAGTGCTGTTCAGTAGTTAGAGCACCAAAGTGTCATGTGTTCAATTCCCTGTCAAGGGCACACACCTCAGTCTCCGGTTCGTTCTCTGCCCCCTTAGGGGCGCATGCTGGAGGCAACCAGAAAATGTGTCTCTCTTCTTTCCCTTCCTAGCATTCTCTCTGAAAAAGCAATGGGAAAAATATCCTCAGATGAGGATTAACAAAACAATCATAATAATAAGCCTGTGGAACCACAGGAGATGACCTTAAACATCTGTGTGGCCATGATGACGCCTACAAATGAAGGAGTGGGCTAGCGCCTTTCAAACTCCTGACCTTCCTCCTAACACCATGTGGTCAGAGGTGGTAATGGTCACCTCTAGCATACTTCAAACCCCGGACATAAGAAGTTCTGTCTGTACTTTTGCTGTTCTTGGGGTCAGAGAGGGGAAGGCTGACCTTCTGCGAGGGCTCCCAGGAATAGGCCAATAAGCTCATAAGCCTAAGAGGTATTACAGCTGGAGTTCGTTGATATAGGGGTTGCAGGTCACTGCATCCTTCAGGAACTAAGTGTGCATTATGCAAATCACTCATGCCAGTATTCTCCAGAAATTACCAAGCCCAGGGGGTTGTCTAACTGCTTAACCCTTTCCACCCAGCTATAGAGCAAAATCAGACATTGCTAACCAATGCAAAGAGGTTTCCAGGCCCTAGCCAGTTTGGCTCAGTGGATAGAGCATCGACCTGCCAACTAAAGGATCCCAGGTTAATTTCCAGCCAAGGGCACATGCATGGGTTGCAGACTCCATCTCCCCCAGTAGGGGGCGTGCAGGAGGCAGCCAATCAGTGATTCTTGTCATTGATATTCCTATCTATCTCCCTTCCTCTGAAAAGAAGGAGAAGGAGGAGGAGGAGGAGGAAGAGGAGGAGGAGTCCAGGACATGACAACCTGATGAACAGAGGGGTAAGATGGCTTGGGACTCATCAGTGCGTTTGTCCTTACACTGGGTTTGAAGCCCAAGGCCTGTCTATCCATCCTCTGGAAGGGGAATACATTCCTTTCAGGGGATCCTTGAGGCTCACTGGAGGTGAGAAGATTCCTTCCATGGGACTTGGGAGCTCAGACTCATTTACTCTGACTGACCAGATTGTGGGTGTTTCAGAGAGAGCGGTATTTGAATTGGGCATTGAACAAGGAAGGAAGGGCAGGTCAAGGACACAAAGGCAGAAAGGTGAGATCCACAGCTTATTTGAGGAACAGCAAGTGGTTGAAACGAAGTGGACTAGGCGGCAAATAAAGGCTAAATTTTTTTTTGAACAATCGCTGTAACAAAACTAAGATTATTTAATAAAATCCTAAGTTTATGTCCACAATTTGTAAAATTCACCACTTGAACAATGAAAAAGAAAAAAGTTCCCTAGACAGATTCCTTTCTGATGGGCATTGGAGCTTTAAAACCAGAAGGTGAGGTCTGCACAAATACAAACTTGCCATTGATATTTGCATAGTTGAGCTCCTGGGTCCAGCTGGAGCAGCCATGCCACAGGAGGACCCAGAGCATTGCCATCTGGAGCTTAGGTTACCCAGTGAGAAGCAAAGGTCATTTTCTCCAGGTAAATAGCAGCTTGAAACATCAGCTTTTCTTGTGGCTTCTGTAAGATGGAGTCATGGAATCTCAGGGCAGGCAGCCAACCAGATATCATCTTATCATTCCCACTGCCTGTAGGCCAAGCTGTACTACATGCAACCTAATGAAGATAAATAGCTGGCTGATGCTCATCAAACGTGTGTTGTCACTGATGTTCACATACCAGCCCCTCCTTTGATATTCAGAGCTCTTGATGGTTTCATTCACTCTCTGGTGAATGTCTCACCACCTATATAATGAAAAGCTTTTTCTTTAAAGTCAACCTTGAGCCCTGGAGTAGAACTGTGAGCATTCACGTCTTTAGATGATAGAAATTCAACCACTTTCTCCATATGCACGTCCAACATTTGCCCTCACTTATCATTTAACATGTCAAACAGAATTTCTCAAATTCTCCTTCCACTTAATCTGTGAAGAAAGCATATCATAATAGCCGAAAGCCAGGTATTGAAGTAAGACAGAAACCAGGCTCTGGAACTCACTAACTACTGTGTTCTTGGAAAAGTCATTTAATTCCTGAGGATTCAGTTTTATCTCTGTAAGATGGAGATACCAGCATCATTTTTCTGTAAGATTGCCGTGAAGATCAAAGGAGAGCATAGAAGCGAAATCTCTTCATAAGTTATGCACTATAAATATAAAATATTTAGGTATTATTTCTACTTACAAAGGAACACCAATACATTGAGCAAACAGGAATCATAATGAGGCGAAAGTGGCTACATTAACATCAAATAAACTAGACTTCAAAACAAACACTATGACTAGAGATAAAGGGGTTCATTGCATAATGATAAAAGGATCTATTGATAAAAAGAAGGCATAACAACTATGAATGTGTATTTACCTAATAACAGAAATTCAACATACTTGTGTCAAAAGAGTCTTGGAGCGGAGTGAGGAGGAAGGGGAGCAGTGGAGAGGGACAATGGGGGGAAAGGAGGAGACATCTGTAATGCACTCAACAATAAAGATTTTTTTTTAAAAAGACATATTGTGATAGTCATAATAATGAACAGAAATTCAACAGAATTAAATGAAGGAATAAACTCACAATCATAATTAGAGATTTTAACACTCTTTATTGGTACTTAATAGAATAACGAGGCAAAAAACAAGTAGTAAATACATAGACGATCTAAACCACACTATTAACCTTTCTAAGTGAATTAACATTTGTAGAATTCCTCATCTAACAAGTAAAGAATTTGCTTTTTTTAGGAGAGCATATTATGTTCACCAAGGAAAATCAAATGTTGGTTCATAAAGCAAGTCTTAACACATTTAAAAAGACTGCCATCTTGTAGAGTATTTTCTCTCAAAATTAAATTAAATATATTGATATAGATATATATGATAGAAAAGGTATTAAAGAAAAATCAATGATCTTAGGATAGATTTTTAAAATATAGATCAAATATAATTCTCAACCAGGTGTGATTTTTGCTCTTCAGGGGGCAGTTGACAATGCTTAGAAGCATTTTTAATGTCACGATTGGGTGAGGGAGAGCAACTAGCATCTGGTGGGTAGAGGCCAAGCTTGGTCCTAAACATTCTCTACAGTGCATAGGACAGCCTGCCACAACAAGGAATCATCCAGTCAGAAATGTCAATAGTGAAGGTTCAGAACCCTAATTAAATATGTCATAAACATTCCCGCAGGCCCAGATAATTTCACCAGTAACTTAAATCAAACATTTCAGGGGGAAAAAAATTAACACCATCTTATACCCACTGTTAGAGAAAATGGAGAAAAAACACTTCCCGGATCATTTTTGTGAGGCTAGCATAACCTGATAACAAAACCTAATAAAGACATTACATGAAAAGAAAATTACAGACCAACAGCCCCCATGAATATAGACAAAAAATTACCCAAAGGAATTACATTGTATTTAAGTGAGATTTATTCTAGGAATACAAGGGTAATTTAACTTTCAAATAAAACCTGCCAATAATTCACCATATTGACAGAATGAAGGGAAAAACTGCATGGTTATCTTAATGTCCAATATCATTAGTCATCCAAGAAATGCAAATTCAAACCAAATTGAGATAAACCAAATGTTGGCAAGGATGTAGACTAATAGGAATTGTCATATGTTATTTATAGGAGTGTAAAATGGCACAACCACTTTGGGAAAAGTTCTGGCAGTTTTCTCATGAAACTAAACATGCACCTACTCTGTGATCCAGTAATTCCAATATTATATGTTTACTCAAAAGAAGTAAAAACATATGTATACACACATACATATATATAAAGTAAACCAACTTATATAAGAATGTTCTTAGCAACTGTATTTATAATAGCCAAAAACTGGAAATAGCCGGTGTCAATCAATAAGAAAGAAAATGGATAAACAAATTGTGGTATATTTATGCAATAAACACTAATCAGCAATAAAAAAAGAACAAACTACTTATATGTGCAACAACATGGATGAATACAAAACATTATGACATAAGAGCTACACAAGAGAGTGCAGACTGTATGATTCCACTCATGTTAACTCTACATAGGTAACACTATGTCAAAAAGA
>NW_006299520.1:620026-620973 GCF_000327345.1 Myotis davidii
TGGGCCTCACCTCTCCCCACAGCATTGCACAGGTATCACAGGACTGGCTTTTGATAGACATACGTCATTGCACTGAATTTTCTCAGCAGAAAAATATACAGCGTTTTCAGTAAGTCTGAGTGTACATTCTAAGTTTAATAATTGTGGTTACCGGTATGATAAAGTTTATGACAACTACATTATTTCAGTTCATAAAAGTTACTCTTATTTCAGACCTAGAACTGGTGAAAAAATGGTTGCTGTAAACAGGAAGATAAATTATTTTCCAGCCAGGAGATTCTACTTCAATATCAGCTATAAGAAAACTAATCTGTGTGTAAATTCTGTTTATAAAATATTTTTAGCATACCTGTGAGCTGTTTTTAAATTTTAAAAACTTAAGACACAAGAAGACCTTCTAACTATCTACTTAAAAGGAACTAACATTTATGGAAGACATGATATGTCAGACATCACAGTGGGCACTTTCATTATATTACCACATATATTTTCTCCATTCAAACCTAGTTTTGTCTGCACCAAACTGCTCTTCTTTCCACTATGCTACACTGCCTTGGGTGAGGTACCAAGGATTGTGACACATGAAAGAACCTGTTACTTAATGTATAGAGCAAGAGCAGAGCAATTTTGGGGCATCTTTAACAATCCAATATAGAGTCACTGCCAGCCACGACTGAAGTAATAACTCTATCTAATAAAAGAGAAACATGGTAATTAGCCATACGTCTGCTACCCTTCCCATTGGCTAATCAGGGCAATATGCAAATTAACTGCCAGCCAAGATGACAGCCGGCAGCCAGGCAGCTTGAAGCTAACATGAGGCTTGCTTACTTCAGTGACAGAGGAATCCAACGTTCCCCGCCTGCCCTGCAGGCCTCTGAGCTGCAGTTAGCAACTATGTAACAAATATAGACGCTAAACAAAACCCCAGAAACCTGTTTTAGTCC
>NW_006299520.1:621413-625183 GCF_000327345.1 Myotis davidii
GGCGCTGCCCTGAGTGTGACAGGGGGGAGTGCCCCAACCCCCTGATCGGCCCTGCTCTGTAGGTGACGGGGCAGCGCCCCAACCTCCTCATCGACCCTGCCTTGTGTGTGACAGGGGGCGGTGCCCCAACCCCCCAATCAGCCCTACCCTGAGCGTGACTGAGGGTGGCATCGCAACCTCATGATCCGTCCTGCTCTGTGCATGACAGGGGCGGGGCCTCAACTCCCCCATCCGCCCTGCTCTGAGCCCGACCAGGGGCTGCACCTAGGGATTGGGCCTGCCCTCTGCCACCCGGGAGCAGGCCTAAGCCAGCAGGTCGTTATCTCCCAAGGGGTCCCAGACTGCGAGAGGGCACAGGCCAGGCTGAGGCACACTCCCCCCCCCAAGTGCACACATTTTTGTGCACCGGGCCTCTAGTCTCTATATATAAAAAACCCTAATATGCAAATAGACCAACAGCAGAACAACTGAACAATCAAACAACTGGTCACTATGATGTATGCTGACCACCAGGGGGCGCGTGCAGAACATGGCTGGCGTCAGCCATGGTGGGATGGTGGAGCAGGTTAGCAGGGGCACCAGACCACTGGTCACTATCATCAGAGCAAGCCTCTAGTGGTTACTGAAAAGTCTTTGCTCCCATGAGCCGCGGTCCCACCCAGCGCTCACACCTGCTGCCGGCACAGGCCTCGCTTGCACCCACTGCTGGCACCTGGTGCCAGCCACGATTGCTCAACGCCATCAGCGGGTATGAGCAGTGGCTGCCGGCCCCAATCACCTCTCAGGGCTTCTCCACCTCCCCCTGCTCCCGAGGGCTGATTGGGGCCGGCAGCCACCTCTTGCACCTGCTGGCGATGGCCCCACTGCCAACCGTTGCCAATACCAGAGCCACCACTTGCACCGACTGCCACCACTGGCCCCACTGGCACCCGCTGATGGCACCGGCTTCTCCACCTCCTCCTGCTTCTTGAGGAGCGATCGGGGCCCACAGCTGCAGCTCACACCCGCTGCTGGCGTCGGCCCCAGTCGTTCTGCGCCATCAGAATATGGGAATGGTGGCAGGAGCGTGGCTGCTTGCAGACAGGGGACTATGATGGGAGGGGCCGGGCCGGGGTGTGGAGGATGGGCTAAGACCTGCCTCTCTTCCCACTGCAGCCTCGTGGACCACAGTCCCTTTCAACGTGCACGAATTTGTTCATTAGGCCCCTAGTTCTATATAATAAAAGGCTAATATGCAAATCGACCCAACAGTAGAATGACCAGTTGCTATGATGCGCACTGACCACCAGGGGACAGATGCTCAATGCAGGAGCTGCCCCCTAGTGGTCAGTGGGCTCCCACAGGGGGAGCTCTCTTCAGCCAGAAACCGGGCTCATGGCTGGCGAGTGCAGCAGCGGTGGTGGCAGCCTCTCCCACCTCCATGGCAGCACTAAGGATGTCTGACTGCTGCCTTAGGTCCACTCTCCATGGAGAGCAGCTTAAGCCATCAGTTGGACATCCCCCAAAGGCTCCCAAACTGCGAGTGCACAAATTTCATGCACCAAGCCTCTAGTGGGATATAATGGGAAAGGCCTTGTCAAGGGTCCAGGATGTCCCAAATCACAAGTCTGGACACTGGGATAAGGACTCATCTGGACACATATAAGTGAGATTTTCAGCCATTGTGGACTCTTAGAACTCAGAGCTCCAACAATTCCAGGCTGGAGCTTGACTGTACATGGGTCATGCACAGAGCCCTGCTAGACTCCCATTCTACTGGACAGGTGCTACCACTGCAGCACCTGGCTGGGGACTGATGCCAGCCTCTCCACTGGGGGATGCTGGACTTTGAGGAGGATAGTCACTCTCCTCTCCTCTATGGTATAAGCTCCTGCTCTCTGTGTGTTTTCTGTGTGTGACTCTATTTGTTTATCAGGGTGGTCTCCCCTAATAAACCCTGCATTGTGGAAACTCACACATCTGCATGAGTGATTCCTTTCAGAGATGCTCCCTTGCTGAAGATGCTCCATTGCAAACATGCATGCAATCAGGACTTTAGACATGGAACACAGCAGCAAGTCACAGCAGTCTGAACTCGTCCAGAGCTTGGCAGTGAGCTGGCAGGTCTGTTCAAAAGCCCCTTCAGCACTGAGGATCCCTTGTCTTCAAGAACATAGAGCAGCCCAGCAAGCATGCTCAGTAACTAAGCATTGACCTATGAACCAGGATGTCATGGTTGGATTTCTGGTCAGGGCACATGCCCGGGTTGCGCGCTCAGTCCCCAGTAGAGGGTATGCAGAAGACAGCAGATCAATGATTTTCATCGTTGATGTTTCTCTCTCTCTCTCTTTCTCTCTGAAATCAATAAAAATATATTTAACCAAAAAAATGTTTTAAAGAACATAGAGCAGAATCACTATTCCCCAGAGGTAAACAGGGCCAAATGCTGCAACTCTGAACAATCTCTATCCTGACTTACTTCCCTAGGCAGAGAGAAGGCATGCCGCTAGAATTCCAGGTTGGCCATGGCATTTAGGCACTTTATTGTGCATCTTTCCCCCTTGGACTCTATGGGCTATGCAGAGGGATTATCCTATTTCCTTTTTGTAAAATGGCTTGGAGATTTCTGTTTGGGGGGTGGGGTAGGGAGAGGGACATGGCCATGTGAGTCTAAGTCATTTGAAAAACAAAAGACAATCCCTTTCAGAATAGAGAAAAATACCTATTTCGAATTATCTCTATAAAAACTTCATATTGATTACATTTTTCCTTCCTTTAAAAGGAATTTTGAAACAAAAATACAGATTTGGAGACTCTAATGAATAATTTACCAGAACGAAATCTTGTGTTGAAATTGACCAAAATGTTTAATGCACTTTATTTTAACCCCTTAAATATTCTGGTTAGTGTTAAATATTTTAAGGGACAAAGAAGCAAGGCAACAAATTCTTCATTTGGAAAGAGTCCCAGCACCAGGGCTGGCATAAGAGCTGCTCACTCTGATATTTTGATTGATAATAGGAAAAATATATATTTGGTCATCCTCCCATTACTGGCAAGGAGCTCCTAGAACCCTTGGAATTTCCCAAGTAAAGGTAGGTGAGAGTGGAAAGATATCTTTTGTTATGCTAATGAGGCGACTTTGGAAAGCCCCAGTAACCAGGTGACTGGGGCTGGTTGCCAGTTGCCAGGGGAATCAGCCAAGTGATTATAGGATTGGAAATTTCAGTCCCAATTTTCATCCCACCCTCAACCTTGGGGGTGGGGGGCAGCTGTGGAAAGGGGAGAGGGGCTGGAGGTTGAATCTATCACCAACAGAAATGATTTAATTAATAACGCAGAGGTAATGGAGCCTTCATAAAAACCCAAAAAGGATGGGGTGAAACGAGGGTTCAAAGAGCTTTCCTGGTTGGTGAAGACATGAAGATGTGGGGAGAGTGGTGGGCTTGCTAGGAGAAAGCATGGAAGCGCCAGGGCTTTCCCCGTACCTTGTCCTATGTTTCTCTGGCTATTAAGTAAAATGTTTCACTGAGTTCTGTGAGCTGTGCTAGCGAATTAATCAAACCCAAGCAGGAGGTTGTTGGAGCCTCCAATCACAGCCAGTCAGTCAGAAGCACAGGTGACAACCTGAACTTGCAGCTGGCATCTGAAGAGGGGTTGTCTCATCTCCAGCAAGACAAGGTCAGGATAAAGCTGCAGAATTTAACTCATTATAGCGTTTGTCAAATGGCTGAATAAAATATCAAAGGAATGCAAAAAAAAAAAAAGAAGCATAATAGAAATAAAGCTAT
>NW_006299520.1:625221-627711 GCF_000327345.1 Myotis davidii
CTGGAAATGAGCCCTTAATCTATGGGACCAGAGGCTATCTCCAGCAAGACAAGGTCAGGATAAAGCTGCAGAATTTAACTCATTATAGCGTTTGTCAAATGGCTGAATAAAATATCAAAGGAATGCAAAAAAAAAAAAAGAAGCATAATAGAAATAAAGCTATCATCACCCTGTCCTGGATTATGAATAGCTTGCACTGAATGCTTTGCAGCCACAATCTACTAATCTTCAAAATGCCTCACCCTAAGAAATGGGCCAGTATTACTCCCTTTGACGGAGAGTACCCAGCACATAAATGCTATTGCACTTGGTAAATGAAACAAGGGTCTCCAGTCTTATTTACCAGAAGTTGGTGACAACCTTCCTTAGGCTCTTAGGAGCCAAGTCCTCCAGCATTCTATATATATATTTCTCCACTGAAATATATAGGATCTAAAACAGCAAAGAAAGGACATCAGTCATAACTTAGTTAATCCTGATTACTGGAATAAGCAGATTTCTGAGAGCTACATTCTTCATTCTCTACTGTTTGAGTTGGCTTGAATGTCACAGGGCCTTTGGCCCAGTGAAGGCCCTGAGTTGACCACAGCAAAGACTTAAACAGAGGATTCTACCATAGCTTATGTCCATTATCTTTTCAGCTGGCCCAACCTGCTCCATATTTGAATACATCAATTCATTATTAAAGTTTAGAAGTACTTAGGCGAGACAAGGGGGAGGAACTCCAACATCCCTGCTATTTCTTTATGTTTTATTCTTGCATTTGCTTGTGAGTACACACACATGAAAAGTCTCATGCTGCCAGATAAATATTTAAAAATTCGTGCATTTGGGGTGGGAGGGGGGGTCTCTCAGCCTGGCCTGCGCCCTCTCGCAGTCCAGTAGCCTTCAGGGGATGTCCGACTGAGGACTTAGGCCTGCTCCCCATGGAAGCGGGCCTAAGTCCTCCCATGGGAGCGGGCCTAAGTCCTCAGTCGGACATCCTTAGTGGTGCGCAGAGGCACGAGAAGCTCCCACCACTGCCACTGAGCTTGCCAGCTGTGAGCCCAGCTTCTGGCTGAGCAGAGCTCCCCCTGTGCAAGTGCACTGACCACCAGGGGGCAGCTCCTGCATTGAGTGTCTGCTCCTGGTGGTTGGTGTGTGTCATAGGACTGGTCGTGGGGCTGAAACCAGCTCTCCAACATCCCCCAAGGGGCCCTGGATTGCAAGATGGTGCAGGCCAGGCTGAGGGACCCCACTGGTGCACTATCGGGGCCAGGGAGGGATGCGAGAGGTTGGCCAACTGGGGAGGGACTGCAGGAGGGCTGCAGGTGTCCAGCCCCTCTCACTCAGTCTTAATTGGCTGGGCGCCAGCAGCAAGCTAACCTACAGGCCGAAGTGTCTGCCCCCTGGTGGTCAGTGTACGTCATAGTAAGCGGTTGAGCAGCCTTAGCATATCATTAGCATATTATGCTTTGATTGGTTGAACGGATGACCAATTTAAACTTAAATATGAATTATGTATTTATTTAAATGCAAATATAATCATACTATATTTGCTGATCTCTTTTGGTTGATAGGTTGATTATCCAAAATATGTAACCTCCAGATATTTTTAAAATAATAAACATAATTTGCATTTAATCCGGTTCATCAAGGTAACGATACATTTTAATGATGCTTTGAGAAACCCATGGAAGAAACATTTAGAAAGTGGAAGTTTAGTGGATATTTGGGCACATCATTATTTTTGCCAAAAACAGTATAGGTGCATGTCATCTATAAAAACTCTCAAATCTTCACACTGTGTTTTTAAAAAGTGGTAGTGGACTTTTTCAGCTTGTTTAAAGATTTTCTAAATAAAGAACTTAAGTGACTTTAACTCAATGTGTTAAAAATATAAAAAGGCAACACATTCAGTCAGTTGCAAGAATAGTTGACATCAGCTAAGATGGAAATGTACTAGCCAAATTTTAAAATACAACCTTTGAATAATTGATGGATGAAATTTTAAAATGATTTTTATAGTATTTAGTACAACCAATGATACACTATTTTTATTTGGATCTAAATGGCTTTGTCTTACATCTTTTTCAGTTATGACAACCATTCAAAGTACTAATATCAATTGAACTTAGACCCAGGTCTTTTTTTTTTTTAATTTTATTTTTTATTACAAAGGGTATTACATATGTGTCCATTTTTTTCCCCCGCCCAAGACAGTCCCCTAGCCTCCCCTATCCCCCAGTGTCTTATGTCCATTGGTTATGCTTATATGCATGCATACAGGTCTTCGGTTGGTCTCCTACCGCCCCTTCCCAACCCTCCCCGGCCTTCCCGCTGTAGTTTGACAGTCTGTTCGATGTTGCTCTGCCTCTGTATCTATTTTTGTTCATCAGTTTATATTGGTCTTAATTACCCATAAATGAGTGAGATCATGTGGTATTTTTCTTTCATTAACTGGCTTATTGCACTTAGCACAATGCTCTCTATTGATGGGCTTGATTTGCT
>NW_006299520.1:628289-638918 GCF_000327345.1 Myotis davidii
TTTATATTTTTAAATTTATATTATGACTGTTTTATAATGGATATTATATTAACAAAATAGTTCAGAGATATAATTTATAAGTAAATTGATATACATATACTATAAGAATGGGTACATATCAAAAATAAGGTCACTGAGAGAAAATTATTTCAAAGTAGCAATCTGTAATAATTCATGATGCCTACCTAGCCCCAGAGTTGGTGCTCAATAATATGTGTTCAATGAATGTATGAACCTCTTCTCAACGTTCATAGATGTTGTCACATATTGTCACATATTGCAGAATTTCCTTTTTTAAGGTTGAATAATTTTTCATTATATATAATTATTCTGTGAAATAAGCTATTGACAGAAGGACAAAAAGTACATGATTCTAATTATGTGATGCATCTAAAGTAGTCAAACTCAGAGAAGCAAAGAATAGAATTGTCATTTTTAGGTGCTGAAATTAAGGGGTGACAGGCAACAGGCATAAAATTTCAGTTATGCAAGATGAGTAAGTTCTTGTGATCTGATGGACAGCATTGTGCCTATATATAACAATACTATATTGTACACTTAAAATGTATTACTAAAATAAATCTCTTAAGTGTTCTTACCAACATTAAAAAAATTTAAAAAAATTGAAAGCCCTTCTACAGAAACCACAGCTATTAATGGAAGAACTGATGAGTAGATTAAGAGCATCAGTTATGAAAGATTTCTACCCAAGCAAAAACTCAGAAAAAAAATCTGAGAAGCATCATGTATCTATAAGTCTAGCGAAGGAGACATCACTGTAATCAACTGCAGTCATCCACATGAGTATTTCCTAAAAGGAATGTAATAGAGAACCTCCCAAATTAATTCAATTCAATGAGGAATTTTAAAAAAATATATTTTATTGATTTTTTTACAGAGAGGAAGGGAGAGGGATAGAGAGTTAGAAACATCAATGAGAGAGAAACATCGATCAGCTGCCTCCTGCACATCCCCCACTGGGGATGTGCCTGCAACCAAGGTACATGCCCTTGACCGGAATCAAACCTGGGGCCCTTCAGTCCACGGGCCGACGCTCTGTCCACTTAGCCAAACTGGCCAGGGCTCAATGAGGAATTATTGAGTGCCTCATATTTGACTTGCAAATGAAGTACGTTAATATGAAATAAGTTATCTATGATTTATGATTTCTAAAAATTTATGTTTAACTTCCACATTGAGGCAGGCGCAGACTAATGTCCAGAGAATCTGAGCCACTTGATGTGATTTCATTCTTTAGTAGGAATCCAGCTTCTTCATCACACCACATGCTCATCTCCTTCCTGCTCCTCTAGGCCATGCTGGAGCTGCACAGACTCAGGGATCAGCACTGGTAAAGCACCAATCTACACGCTCCTCACTTTGCTGATCAAGTGGTTCAGATTTCCTTCACATTTTTAAAAGGTCTTCCCCAATAAAGGTAGGGATACCCCAGCCAGGTGGCTCAGTTGGTTGGAGCATCATCCCATACGCCAAAAGTTTGCGGGTTCAAGTCCTGGGTAGGGCACATATCTAGGCCAGGGCACATATGAGAGGCAACTGATTGATGTTTCTCTCTCTCTTTCCTTTTCTTTCTCTCTCGTATAAATATATTCTCAATGAGGACTTTTTAAAAAATAACTAAGAGGAAAAAATATCTCAAATCCCTTTTCTTCCATATATTTTTTTTCTGGATCATGAACAATATGGAGAATAAAAAAAAAAAAAAAAACACAATAAGATCTGAAAACAAGAGCTATGGAAGAATTAGGTGGATTATTAAAAATAATTATTATTACTCAGTAAAGATTAACAATGAAGGCAGTGAGCTAAGAAGCTCTTAGTGAACTCAGAAAATCACCAGGAAAAGGATTGGTGTTAGAGGGGACCAGCTGGTTTAAATTTCCATTCCATTGTGATGGCTCTATGAGCTGGCACCCTGCAGGCATAGCATTCTGCATCACATCACCTGCCTTAGGGTTCTGACTGGTGGACTTTAAGAGCCTGCTGTGGAAATGCCACTGGCTGAATGTACCCCTGGACACCCAGGGTCATGAGAAGTTACTCATGGAATGTGACCCACAGGAAGAGCAATAGGGTTAAAAGATTTCCTTCCTCTCCTCAGATCCTTGCTTTCCTGGAGACCCACCTACCAGCCTCACATATTCTGCTTGGGAGAACTTTGCAACAGATCAAGTTGCAAAATCAATAAGGCCGGTGAGGATACTTGCAAGGAAAGCTGAGTTCTTATACACAGGAAGAGCAGTGTGTCTGGCTGCTTCTTCCATCAGGCCCTCTGTGGTGCTCCTTCCTATAATGGCACCAGCAGACAGGGCCTGCGCCTAAAGGGGGATTGATTTGATAAGAAATAAAACACGTCAGCACAGAAAAGCCTGAGCAAGTCTTTATTGCAAATGTTTCCATTTTAGCAGAAAACAACCAGGAAGAAACCTGGATGGGCTACGGCAATCAAAACGTTTTACCTCAACAATAAAAAGGACACCATTTAAATACGTGAAATACTTTATTTCTTTGCCAGTTTTTGCCAATTTATACTCCCTTCTGGAGATTGCTTCTGCACCCCCTCAAATTCTCAAACTTGCAAATTCTGAAAAATCTTGCATAGTGTTTTCTATAAGAAACCAAGGTACTTAATGATCACCAGGCCCTACATCACTAGCAACAAAGATGGAATTTCATCATCTAAAATGCTACCTAAGCTTCTACATCTAAAAATTAGATATGAATAAAAATAACTCAAGATATTTGTATTAGGAGTTTAGTCAGATACCGAAAAATGTGGGTCATAGTAAACCCAAAGCAGAAAAAAAAAATTTTTAAAGGCAACTTTCTCCAGTTTTCATTTTAAATGGGGGTGTCAAAGAAACTGTCATTTCCCAGAAAAGTCCATTATTTCTACATGGATTCCACCAACTGATGTGTCTGCCTAACAGTGACAATGATGTCATTAGCGGACAGATGTGCCAGGTCCCCAAGCACACAGCCACTGTCAGGAGCTGAGCACTCCCAGCGACAACTGTTCCCAGGCCCCAGCAAATCTGATGTTTCTCCAGCTAAAAAAAACAAACAAACAAAAAACAACAACAAAAAAAGAAAATGAAATCTAACCGTCCTCTGGCCGAGGCTCCAGAGGCTCCCGGGAAGCACGGTGCTCCGGGAAGAGGACATGGCCCCAGATGTTGGTGGCTTCTGGAAGCTTTTAGGACACTACACAGAAGCTCATGTGACAGCACTAAACCAGGATGCAGTCGCCACTTCAGTGGGTCTGGGCCTCCACACAGCACCACAGAGGGTCTGATGGAAGAAGCAGCCAGACACACCCCTCTTCCTGTTTATAAGAGCTCAGCTTTCCTTGCAAGTTTCCTCAAAGAGAGTAGCAAAACCACTTAAGGCAAGTTTTCTTAAGTTTATTCTTAATAACCAACTAATCTGGAGTGAAACCATTCCTCAAGTCTCCTACTATCCCGCAAAACCCAACCTTCCCCTCCCCTCACATCCCCCTCCCACCCCACATACACACACCCCATATACACACACCATGTACCCATCCCTCCTCTGTCCTCTGACCATGCCCCAACCCACTCTGGCATCCCTTTTTTTAAAAAAAAATATGTCTTTGTTGATTTGAGAGAGAGAGAGAGAGAGAGAGAGAGAGAGAGAGAGAGAGAGAGAGAGGGAGAGAGAGAGAAAAAGACAACATCCATCAGCTGCCTCCAGTACCTACCCTGACCGAGACTGAACTTGAAACCGGGGCATGTGCCCTGACCAGTCATCAAACTGGGAACCCCTTCGTGCACAGGACAATGTTCAAACCACAGGCCACACCGACCAGGGCTGGTGTTGCTTTGTCTCCCCCACCTCCTGGGCCTTAGGCCTCAAGACCTTGCTGTGCAGACTGCAAATCTGGCCAATGCTGAGAACGGCAATACAGAGGAGCAACTGTGGGAACTGAGGGCTCAAGAACTGTGGCACTGGGTCTGCTCTCAAAGGTGCTGGCAGGGCCATTTTCCACAGGGCACCCCATACATTTCAAAATGACAGAGGGCAGCTCTAGAAGGAGTGAGCACCCCAAAAGGGTGGTCTCCAGGAAAGAAACATGGCAGAAATGAAAACACCCAGACCACAGATCTGCAACACATGCCATCAAATATTCCCTCTAAAATCCTTAGCATTCCTTCCCCAAAAGGAACAGAAATGGGGGAAGGGGATGAGAAAGGGAGAGGAAGAGAGGAATAAAAGAAGGGAAGGAAACAAAGAAGGAGAGAGGAATGATGTCAATTTGTAATTCTACTCTGGGATAAAAAGTGTAGTTATGAAATGGCTACTCCATACAGATAGAAATCTGAGGTACAATCCCAGGTTCAGGGAGCAGGATTCTTAGGTGGGAGCCAGCCCTAAAAGCCTTCCACGGGGAGCGTGTGGTTGAGCGCGTAGGCATCGTTATCCTCTTCCTCCAACAGCAGCTTGTCGATGGTCAGGGAACTGATGGCTCTCCTGGGGTCTTCCATGTCCTGAAGGACTGGCTCAGGGATGGAGATGGGGAGCTGGACAAACTGGGGCCCGGGCAGAGCTGGGGCCGGAGGCTGGTACTGCAGGGTGGAGGTGGGCAGCGTGGACAGGGGCTGAGGCCACGGGAAGTAGGTGAGCGGTGCCTGGTGCTCTGGGCCCTCCAGCTGGGGGCCCACTGTGGGTGTGGTGGCACTTCGCGTCTGCGATGGGAGACACAGGACCAAGGGTTAGCAGCCCTGAAGGATTCACTGCCACCCTTGTCCTCTAGGGGGTCTGTTTCCCTTCAACTAGGCTCTTTCCTGCTGTCTCACTCTGGGGGGCTCCACCTGCACCCACTCAAAGCCTCCCTGACAGGAGAGGCTCACACACGCTGTACCCCTTACTCTGTGACTCACTAGCTCCAAGTCCTTGCTCATGCTACTATCCCATTAGAAGCCTATTTCATTGAATATAAAATGCAACCCAACTTCAGAAATGCTGAAATTGATGAAAATACTGTATGCTAAACAATAAACCTGCTGCATAGCATAGTAGCTGTATCACAAAGGTGGCACAGTGTGACCCACAAATGAAGACAGTCCTGGCTCCACACAGCAGCAGCAGCACTCTGAGGTCCCCTTGGGCCAGCAGAACACAGCTCACTCACCTCTCATGACCTCATTGTCCTCTATGTGTCAGCTGGGCCCTTATGGCCATTGCAGAGACCTCTAAACATCAAGGCCACCCTCCCAGGGACTCTGCAAACAATGCCTCTCACCTGCACAGGACCACCCTACAAACCCAGGTCAAGCCTCCTAGAGAGACATACTATCTCCCATCACTGAGGAAGCAGATGGAAGAGGAATATCTCTGCATGGAATGATGTGTGACAGGCCAAAGTCTCCCTCTACCACTCCTGCCTTCCCTGTCATATTTCTCTCCGGTTGCCACCATGTTTTTGAGACTAAGTTATTATAATTATTTAGGAAGAGCTTATTTCAATGACCTAGAGACCTTGTTATAACAGAGATTCCAGTACAGGAGGTCAGGGGTGGAGCCTAGATTCTGCAGGTCTATTCAGATCCCCGCTGATGCCCATGTGGCTGGTCCAGGGACCACAGATTAAGTAGAAAAGCTTAAGGGCTTTTTCCTATGGAATGATGGAGCTGGAAAGGGTCTCAGAGGCCTTCTGGCTTCCCAGCAAGGGCTTATTATTTTCAGTATTCCAAAAATCCAAAGGAAACCCTTCACTTTTGAGTTATAAACCTATGCGGGTCTAATACAACTGCAGGTTTTTTTGCTCAGGGATAGAATTACAGCAACCCAGTACCATAACAGATCTTATCTCCTGCTGATCAGCAGTGCCCACTGGGTAGCTCTAACCAGCTTTGATGAGTCAATTTACAAAGTGGCAAAACAAATAAATTATTTCTTAATAA
Source organism: Myotis davidii (assembly GCF_000327345.1). Lineage (NCBI taxonomy): Eukaryota > Metazoa > Chordata > Mammalia > Chiroptera > Vespertilionidae > Myotis > Myotis davidii. Next base: position 634,235 of record NW_006299520.1, read on the forward strand.
ATATAGCTTGTTTGATACACAGAAACTTTCAAAGCAGGAGGTGGGAATGATGAAAGGATAAATAATGAAAAGAATCCTTGGTCATGAAATGGTTGGGAACCATTAAATCTGCCACCCCTACTCCCACCCCAAGCACTCTGATATGCAAATGAGTTAGTTGCCTGGGAAAGGTGTTGAATTAACTCCTTTCTATCCACCACCATCCAGGCCCCAGAACCGGTTTGCTGGGTAATCAGATGAGCATGGGGTAGGAGGGCTCCTGCAGGCCATGTCTGGATGAGACTTGAAGGGCAGGGGCATCAGGATAACACTTAACCCTGAGGGAAATGCAGGAGTCTTAGAGAACCAAAGCAAGCTTCATCATCAAGGTGGGCTCTACAACTACTCATGAGGCCCCAAGTCCACCTCCCGTTTTCTTGAGACTAAAGCTGGACACAGTTGTAACCAGAGGACTTTTCTTCTCTTGAACATTTGGGGGATTCCCAGGTCTTTGATCAAATGGGTACCATTCACATAAAACTATTTCCATTCCTTCTTTCATTCTTGGGAACAGGCCATTCCTTTCCTATTGAGCACTTGAACGGCAGCCCTTAGTGAATGTAGTTGGTCGACTTTGAGACAATTATAAAAACTGGCCTTAATCAAGTGCTTTCTGTATGCCAGGAGCTATGCTAAGCCCAGGAACTAGGCTGAGACCTCTACAGGCATCATCCCATTGATCCTGACATCAACTCTCTTGTTAGTATTCCCATTTTACAGATGAGGACACCAAGGCTCAGAAAAAGTAAGTCACTTAGCCCAGGGCCAGGGATTTGAACCCAAGCCATCTGACATTAGAGGCCTAATTCAAAAACTCTGACCTACAGGTGGATCAGATTCCATCAAAAGTACACTTTTCTGAAAACGTGTATCGCCTATTGCTCCGCCTAGAAATCTCTGGTAAATCCCATTGTTAAGGGAATGATCGCCCATTCACTTATCTGAATAGAAAGAAAAGTCTGGCTGTGGCAGGAGACCCCATCAAGATCTCAAGTGGTAACCTATTCTCTGCTTACAGGGCAGCAGGGATGCTTCAGGACAGAGAAGCAGACATCCAACCCCGAGGAGCATAGGGCATGGCAAGGGAGGCCATAGCCTTCTTTGTGGAGGATATTTTAGGTCAATGGGAATGTGAGCAGGTCTCCCAGGAGGATGAGGTGAGTTTAGGTGACCTAATTATCCTGGGAATCAGTAACAAGAAAGATCAAGAATCAAGAAGCCAGCCATGTTCTAAAAGAGTGCCCTAGACATGGGTTGGTTCAGCCCCACCTTTGAGTGACATACCGTGACATTAGTGATGAGTGGCTGGGAGGCGTAGGTCAGCACAGAGGAGGGCCCCACAACAGTGTAGCTGGGGCACACCGGCTGCACATACATGTCAGCTGAGTAAGGGCAGCTGACAGCTTCATGGGACACATACTCAGTGTAGGGTGTCCACGGGGCCAGGGGCTGGAGGGTGGCAGGGGCAGGCTGAGAGAGCCAGCCGGCACACAGGGCCCCCTCCTCCGTCACGGTGGAGGCAGCGACCTCCATGTCCAGGCAGGAAGGACCTGTGGGAAGAAGGAAATTACAGAGCTGCAGGGCCGCCAGATGAGGGGCCTGGAGGAGGCCAGGGCTGTGGGGAGCGCTTACCCACTGTGGTGTACGTGGCCAGGGGCTGATGGGGCAGCACCACCTGTGGGGGAAGAAGACCAGGGTCAGTGTTCAGCCATCTCCAACTCGCCCCCTGCAGGAAATTTGCCCCAAGGGCCCCAGGGCAGGAGGTATAAGGGAGAATCGGCCTTGTTAGAACAAAAAGGCCATCCCCTGTTGGGATGGCCTTGCCCCCATCCCAACCACCACCAGCGACACTTTTGAGGGGTTCCTGTATCCATTTAGCAAGAAGGCTGTGCCCTTGGGGAACTGGTATTGCCCTCTTCCTGGGGGTGGGGGGTGGGGGCATGGGGATCAACTCGCACCAGGATGTGGGAGCCATTCTCTCACTCAGGCGTTAGCTTCGTTCAGTGGGCCAGCCAGCCAGCCCGCATCGCTCATCCCATTTCATGAACCCACCAACCTGTTCTACCCTAAGTCCATTCTCTGGCAGCCATAACTATGGCAAGGGTTGCCTTCGTGCCCCATGAGCATCCCATGGGGCAAGGAAGCACACTCCTGCCCCACCTCTCCCATCCCACCCCACCACACCGGCCACCGCGGCCCCCTCACCGCGGTCGGTGTCACCGCCGCCCCGCTGCTGGCATGGCCACGCTTCCGCCTCAGCAGTTCCTTCACTGGCTCCTTCACGCGGACGCCCTGGTACGGCCGGGCCGGGGCCGGGGCTTGATCTGGCGCTGTGGCTGTGGAAACAGTGTCCCTGGGGCTCATCTCCCTTCTCGGCCAACTCCCACCTCAAAGTACCTCTCTCCTCAAGGCTCTGCCTGCTCACCTAAGCGGCGTCTGAGCGCAGAGGGCCACATGAGCCTTCCTAGCATATTTCTCCCATATTGTCACTCCTCCTGGCCCAGCCCCCTGTGGCTCCCCTCCACCCGGACGATTAACACCGAGCCCCTTCGTCTCAAGTAAGGGCCCCAGAGGGTGATGCCAATGGGTGATCCATTTCTCCAACCCTGTGCACGCCGCCTGTGACATAAACCCTGACTCCAGCCAGGTCTATCTAGACTTCTCCACGTGTTCTTTGCCTGTCTCACCGCTTATTCTTCGCTTGAGATGTCACATGGTCGGGATTCCCTCTCACTTTTCTCAGCCCCTTGGTTCTTCCTAACCAAGACTGGTGCACCATTCCTGGCTGACCCCTGCAGCCCACAGAACTTGTTTCATTCTACTGCCTCTCAAGCCTGTCCAGACCTGGTTAGTATTCATCACAGGGGGCAGCAGAGGATGACAGTTAGAGCAGGGACTCGGAGTCAGATGGCACAGGCCTCTTAACCTTCCTCTGTGACATTCGAGAGCTGTGTGATTCTGGGCAAGTTACTATACCTCCCTGTGCTCTGACCTTACAATTTCTTATTAAAGGAATTTTATACGGAATCACTGACATAGTAAATGGGAAGCATAGTATATGCTTAATATAAAATCTGATGCAGAGTAAGCATTCAATACATTTTAGTCTGCTATGTAATAATTAGTTATCTTTTTTCTTAACTAGATTCTAAACTTCTCAAGGTCAGATATTGTACCTTATTTCTCTAAACCTTCCCAAGTGGCGTATTCATAATAAGCTTAGTAAGTTATTTGCTGAGTCATTGATTGGGTGATAATTTAAAATGTGCCATCTGTCAATCATCTTCCCTTCCCCTCTCCTGGGCCTTTACAATGGGCTGGAGCAAACGGTTCCCACTTTCCCCATGGCTCCCGGGGTACAGGACAAACATCCAGTGGTGACCCATGTGCCTGGGTCTCTAGGCTTGCTGCGGAGAGAAGGTCCCCTCTGCCTTTTGTCATCAAAGCCAGGAAACTAAAGCGTGGAGCTCAACAGGGCCCTTTCTGTCCTGGCTGAGCAAGTCTGCAGCAGCCATCGGCTTGCCCCGACAATCCACAGCCCAGGGTGACATGCAGCACTGGCCCTTAGAACTCATTATCATCCACCGATAAGGGCCACAGGGACTGGGCTCTGAATCAAAAGCCCGGAAGCCTGGGTATCTGTTAAATCCGGATCCGCAGCACTGCCCGGGTTGAACTTTGCTCGGTAAATACCCAGCTGATAAGCTCCCGTGCCCGACTCAGCACCAGACCTCCATCTGTGCTCCAGGCACACACATGGCCTGGCCTCCGGGCTCAGCAGGTGGAGAAGGCAACAGGAAGTGGTGGGAAGGGGTGTCTCAGAGCCCCAGGAACACATGACGTGGAGTCAGAGAACCCCAAACTCAGATGCATTCGTTGGGGCTTTTGGACCTGGCCAAGTCATAAAGCAAAGTACAGGTACCCATGCCCAGCACCTGGATATTTAATGTTGGGGATTTAATGTTGGCCTAGGAATCCTAGGACTTATAAAAATCCCTCAGGTGTTTCGGAAACTGTACCGACGTGAGAACCACTAATAATTCATTCCTGATGCAATACAAGAAACTTCCTCCAACATCCTGATAGGACATGAGTTGCTCTCTTTTTAATTTGCGATGTCATAACAAGGGATCTCTACTGGTATTCATTCATTCTTCCAGATGTCCCTAGGCACTAGGAATGCAGCATGGAAGAAGATAGGTGTGGCCGCTGCTCACAAGCATCTCGCAGTCCAGTGGGAGAGATGAGCATGAATGGAACATTCACAACTGTGAATTCAGCCTGAAACGGGAGAGCATAGCAGAGGGAGCCCACCTGTTACCTGTGCCCCAGGACCACCTGTGCGCCATCACCTTTGTTCTAAGAAGCAGTGAAAATGTGCCTGAGAACCAAAAATGCCTGTATTCAGATGATTTCTTTAACCTCCCTGGGCCTCAATTTTCTCATCTGTGAAATAGAGATTATAACTCCTGTTTCACACGATAGTTGTGAAGATTTAACTAAAATAATGCATGGGAAACTCCCCAAACCATATCCAGCATATAGTAGATGTTAAAAACATGCTATTTTTGCCTGGCTGGTGTGGCTCAGCTGTTAAGCATCGACCTAGAAACCAAGAGATCACTGGTTCAGGGCACATACCAAG
>NW_006299520.1:638940-647317 GCF_000327345.1 Myotis davidii
GTGCAAAACACAGAGCTTGTTCCTGTATTATTTATTAATTACATTATTTTCCATATGAACAACTGTAAGCCTACTTTTGCCCCACCCTGTATATTCATGAGTAGCAGTAATAGTAGCAGCCCTTCCCAGCATCTGTAGACAGATACCAGGTCCCCTGTACAGTGTCTTCAGCTATTTCTTAAAGATGTGTTTTGAATCCCTCCAAACCTTCTTTCTACTCGCATTACTCCTGCACAAGTTCCACTTTCACTTCCCCTTATGGCGGGCGATGCCCAGTGCTGACCACAGACCCCAGGTGTGGCCTGACAGCTCAGAGAGGAGGACACCTGTCCTCCCACACTCTGCTTACTCATTCTCACGGCCACCCTCGCCACATCAGCTTTGTTCATCACTCAGCCTACACTTGTCTCTCACTGGGTTTCCAGCTATTCTTAAGCACCAGGTGCAGCCTCAGGCATTCTGCCTTCAGAAGAAACTCGGGGCACAGGGTTGTTTGGGGGTCTGAGCGCTGAGGTCACTTTCTAGTTGGGGGACAAGAAAGACTTGAACCACAGGCACACTTCTCAGACCAGATCAAAGAAAGGTCTACAGCTAACCCCCCACCCCGCCTGATTTGCATGTACATTTCTGAGGAAGAACCAAGGCCCTGAGAACATGCAGGGTCCCACTGTCTCCCAGGAATGGCCACCTCTAACCCTTGGCCGAAAGTGACCAGCTGGGCATTTCGAGGACCTTGTCAAGCAAAGGCTTCCTGCCTCCTGTTGTTTTGAATCAATGAACAAAGAGGGCTTGGGGGAGGTGCTATGAGCAGAGGGCATCACCCTCTGATGCCTGGAGTTCCTGGAACCCACAGTGTCAACAGGTGTGCCCTGGCACAACCACCATATGGAGAGCAGTAACTATTGCAGTCCCAGAACTCCCACGGCTCCCAGGGAGCGCCTGACTGCCCACCCATGAGTCCACCACCAGCAGCTGCCAAAAATTCCTGTAACTGACTGCAGGCAGGAGGCCACGTGAGGGTGCTTCTGAGAGTATCTTTACGAAGTGACCGGGAAATATAGAATCTGAAGCCTCAAGACAATTCCCACAGAATCCTGACAGCCAAGTGTATTTGCAAGGTGAAAACTTGCACTTGGTGCATTGCACACTGACCTTTGTAACAATAAACATTTCTAATGCCACCATAAACACTGTAATCCCTACTGCCACCAGCATGAGACATGAGCCCACGAATACAAGTTTGGAAGAGGAGAAACAGTTTGTCTGAAATCATGATTGCCTTATCTTGCAGCTTCTGGATCTTTGCATCAAAATAGCTTTAACAAAACCAAACCAGAATATTTAAAAGAAAAATGTAAGATTATTAAAAATAATTTCTTAAAATAATAATAATAAGTAAAAGAAGAGCCAAAGAAAATGAAACAGGAGATTGAAATGAGGTTACACAGAAGATGAAAATCCAATTTCCCAAAGTAGAGTTGACCAGAAATTTTAAATTTCCCCTGATCAAACTGCAGCTCCAGGCCATACACCCTCAAAGCCTGAAGCTTTCTCACCACATGTCCTGTGCTCTGAAGGCCCTTCAGGTCTCCCGCGGGCATCCACAGATCCATCACTGGGGAAAAATCTTTTCACCTAAGCACAAGCCTCTTGGCCTCTTTGGGAACCTCCTTTTTCAAGAGAACTTCAACCATTCTGCCTTTCCACCACCGGAAATCAGTCACCAGTGGAGTGTGGGGGTAAAAAACACACACACAAAACTCATTTACAGAAAACCTATGAATTCGCCCCAATAAGGGCTTCCCTTTTCCAAAAAGAGCAATGAAAAAAAAATCTGAAGGTATAAAAAGTCAGCAGAGACATTTCAGTTCCCCCTGCCACACACCCGGACATGCCCCACATCACAAAAATAAGAGTCGTGCAGCTGCTGTTCCGCTGGGGAGCAGGGACCATGACAACTTCAAGCCGACGGGTCTCCTCAGACTGCGCTCTGGCTGCATGTAGGCACTGTGCTTGCTCTGCACCAGGCGTAGGGGACATGTGGATTCTCCTGATTTAAATAAACAGGGCCCTCCAGTGCCTGGATGAAGGCATAATAAATACCACTGAGGAAATATGCAAAATTGTCAGCACTTGTTTATTTAGTGACCCCATGCAAACTGCATCTATGCCAAAGCGAGGAAACTACTGGGCTAAGGAAATAGGTCCCTCCTAATGGCTCTGAGCAGAGCCCATACCCTGTAACTGGTCCCTGTAACTTCTCCTCTTGGGAGGCTTTCAAAGAGCCCTCTTCAGATAGGTGTTCCCTAGAACAGCCTTCAAGATGCTCTTGAAAGAAGTCTCTCCTCCCTCCCAGCCACTGTGCTGTTACGGATTTCCCAAAAGCCATAGGAGCCAGCACCAGTTGGAACTCCTGCTCTAAGGGCTGCGTGGGATTCAGAATAAGCCCAGGAGTTCCTCCCCAGGGGGCCAGGAAGAGGAGCCTATCCCACCCATCTTGACACTCTCACTCTCTGAAACCACCTTCCATTCCCAATGGACTGGTTGAACCTCAAGGCAGCAGCATTTGAACACAAGGGCATTTTGAAAGACAAAACCCTCCTTCAGAAAGACACGTGATGCACTATTAATCACTCCAAGCAACCACAGTAAATATTTTTCTCTTTTGCTGCTGAATCTTCAGTATTGTTTTTATAAAAAGACCCATTAAGAAGAAATACAAATAATTTCCCCTTTACTTGCAAGCAAACCAAACTCAAATAATTGAACAATAGGAATCCAAGCCTAGGGCCAACGAACTTGCCCTAGCTTCTACCTGAAAGCAAAGGCAGAAACTGTTGCTGACAGTTTTCACCTTAATGTAAAGAAGCTTGTTTGTGTTCTAGGCCCAAGACAAGCTGAGGACTCCTGGGAAAGCGTAGCTCAGGTTGGCTAAAGGATTATTCAGATCCTTGATTGAAACACTAATGGGAGTGTTCTTCTTATAGTGAAGGTCTGAGTGTCAAAGTTTTCAAATTTGTTCTTTCCATTCATGGACAATGGCTGATTTTTTTCCAAACAGGAAGAAAGAACTTGGGCTTTGGCCAGAATTAGACTTGACACGCTACAAAAAACGTTTTCCCACCCAATTTACACTAGATTGTAGTTTACTTTTTTTTTTTAACGTAGGCCAACAAAGACATCTCATATGCATGTCAATGTGGGCTTTCTATTCACTATATTTGAACTAAGAGGGCCTTGCAGCCAGGAAATCTCAACACTCTATATTCTAGCAATCTGGATAACACCCAGGCAGAGGGCGGAAAGGTGGTTTTAAGGAAGGTGCTCCAAATACATGAGAAAGTGGAACCGCAACTGAAGTTTGATGTTGCTTGTAAGACTACTGGCATGACCTAAGAGGAGTAAGTCATGATGTCTTCATGTTTCTTGGTTCTGATTGGAGAAAGGGAGGGTGCTTGCCCTCCCTCTATCCCCATTGTAAGAGGCATATTCCCATCCACCCCCACAGAGCTCACTCAACAACATAGTTTGGTCACTGGGAAAGACTAAGGAGGGCCACAGACACCTAGAATTTCCCCAGAGCTTTAAGCAGGCCAAAAGGACCTATAGGGAACACACGGATAAGAGGAGCCAGAGGAGGCTCCTCAAGTACGTTTGCGGTGACTGCAGAGGATTGGTCAGTCTCAGAACCACAGAGCCCCAGACGAAAAGGATCTCTGAGTCAAGTGATCCCTTTGGAAGGAAGCCAGAGCCAGCCGGAACTGTTCACCCAGGATTGCACTCCTCTCAAATTGTTAGGCTTGCAGAGAGAGCCCGTTTACCCACAGCCCCCTCTCATCTACCAAGCTCCTGCCTGAGGTGTCCCCACTCTGCAGCCTCGGGATCACAAGGATTGTCCCAAAGGTTCTGAATGTGCCACCGCATGCATGACCTTGGACAGGGTCAGCCAAAAGGCCTGTAGTGCGAGTCTTCAGACTCTCCTCACATGCACCGCTACTGAGGTGCCCTTGCTCCAGGAGCTCTCAGCGCCTTTCATACCATGCACCCATCCTCCTTCCAGAGCTCCTGCAGACCCAGAAGACAGGGAAGGCTACTGCCCTCTGCCCTCTCCTCCCAGAGACAGTGTCAGTGTAATGTCTCTTCTCTGGGGAGGCTCATGTATATTGAGTGAATGCATGCCAAAGAGCTATGTGTTTCCGGGTCATGACCTTAATTCCCAGGAACTAGGAAATAACCACGCTCACCTTTGTGATGTTATATGCCCCCAAAAGCCTTTGACACACATGATTTCATGTGAGGCCTCACCACAGCTTCTGAAACAGGCCGGGGAGGTGTCCCTATTAACTTCTGTTTTACCGGTAAGGAAAGTTATGCTCAGAGATGTTGAGCGACTTCCCCAAGGATTTAAATAAATAACAATGTCATCACCTAAACCCAGGACCTGTGATTCCAAACACAATCCGTTTTTGCTTCACTGCCTGCTTCCTTCTTACGAAGGCAAGTCATGTTGATTTCTTTGGGTAATACTGGAGGTCAGTCCTCCAAGGGTCCCCTGTCCAATTCTAACCCTCCTCCCTCCAGTTGGAGTGTGGGCTTGGACCACCCAGATTCAGTCTCCCTTGATGGCCAAGAAATGGTGGTTCCCAGGCTAAAGAGAAGAGAATAGTCCATGAGAAGTTTACCGGCAGTCTGCTCACATGAGCAGTGACGAGAACTGAGAGACCCAAACAATTCCCCGCAAAGTTTTATTTTTGGTATTTTCGACTGAAATGACAGTGGATAGGTCCACCTGAGAACCCAGCTGCATCTGTAGCCTTTTACAGAAACTAGCGTCACCAGAGCAGAAAGGGTTCCCATCTCAGATGCATCGCGTCCCAGGGTGGGGGCAAGTCCAGGAGACCCCTGGCAGAGCATTCACTGGACAAGTACTTGCTAAGCAGAGTAAACTATGTCCTTGCTATCATGGAGCTGACTGTCTAGTCTAGTGGGGTATATGGATTTATTCAAATAATTGCAAACCTAGAGTTATGAACTATGACAGAGATGCGCCTGCTTCAGAGTTGAAGTGTTCCGGCTGCACAAAGAGGAAGAAGCATGATTGTTCTGGCCCCAATGCAGAGAGACTGCTCGGGGGCCAGGCTCAGCCACATCAAGATATACAAAGTAGCCCCAAACGTTCAGGGTCCTTCCCAGACTAGAGATCCTAGATGAACCCAAAGATGTTTCCACCAGCTGCCCCTATCCTCCCCTAATTAGCCCACTGGGGAAGACCAGTTCTAGGAACTCAGATTTGAAGATGGAAATCAGCTGGCTTCAGAGGTTCTATACTGAGTCTCAAATATCCTGAAATTCAAATTTTGAGGGGCTTCTGATTCACACTACCACTACCATCCATGAATCAGAGCCCACCTCCATCTAAGGGTGTATCTATTTCAGTTGGGAGGGAACAAGCATCTAATGCAACCCTATAATTTTTGACATTGAGAAGTGGTAAAATATAGTTTGGGACTCAAGCAGACATAATTTGGAAGGGCTACTACATAGCTTATCACTGTGCAACTCTTGGCAAATCACTTAACCAGCATGTGCCTCAGTTTCCCCATTTTCAAAATGAGGTAATATCCATCTCATGGGATTATCCTGAAGAATATATAAAATTAACGCACTTAAAGACCCAGTACATAATAGGTGCTCAACAAGTGGCTGATTCTCCTTTGATCCATCACTCACCAAAGAAGCACGCCTGGTAGAGTGGCTCTAACTTGCCCTTCTCCTGCTATATCCTGATACTGAATGTCTCTATCCTCAACACACTCATGGCCTTCTGCTGCCAGCAAAGCCCGCTGCAACCTGCCTTCATTGTTCTCCTAGAAGTCATCCCTCAGATAGCTGGGCCTGATGTCCCCAAGTAGCAGGACAGCCCTGTTTAGGATGCAGGGGGTGGCCAATGATGCTACAGAAAAACTGGTCAAACACCTCACTTTCAAATACAAAAAGCCTGGACAGGAGACATCAAAATCCTGACACTGGCCTCTTATAAAGTTACCATAAGCTAAGCAGAAGGACTTCTTTCTTCAGAAGCCACCAGAGGATTAAATTTGTGGAAGATTTGAGCTTTTAAAGGATGACCCCAAGCCCTAACCAGTTTGGCTCAGTGGATAGAGCATCAGCCTGCGGACTCAAGGCTGTGGGCTGCCTCCCATATGCATCCCAACCAGGTTCGATTCCAGTCAAGGGCATGTACCTGAGGCGGCTGGTCGATGTCTCTCTCTCATCGATGTTTCTAACTCTCTATCTCTCTCCCTTCCTCTCTGCAAAAAATCAATAAAATATATTTTTAAAAAAATAAAATAAAGGATGACCCCAAGATGAAGCATATTAGAGGTTTTTAAGTAGCAAAGTAACGTGGCATGTCCTTGTCCTGACATCAGGAGGCCCCTCAAGGAACCTGTATGTCTCTACAAAAGGATAGGGACACTAGCCTGGTTAAGGCCATAGTCACGGACTCTTCTTCAAAGGACTCTTCAGTGGTCAGAGAGGGGACTTTTGTCAGCTGTTAGGGCAAGGCATACTTCAGGCTGACATATCAGCTTTATCAACAGCAGCAGGGATCAAACAAAGGGAAGAAAGGACTCGTACTGAGAGCATATGGCCATATTAGGGGGTGAACCAACCCAAGGTGCCCACCCGAATTTTATAGCAAGGCAGCACCTGAGTGAGGAGGTGGAACAGAGGGGACTGATCCTTCTTTCCTTGTTAGATCAAGACCTGTACCATGAATCTAGCATTGCCAGTTTGATATAGAACAAGAAAAACTGATGGTTAGGCAGCTAGAGGAGAGGAAATTCAACTGCTTGTCCCTTGATTTTAAACTAGTTTGGAATTGTTAGGACTAAAAATATTCCTTTTTTAATCCTCACCTGAGGATGTGATTTTTTTTTTTTTAATCTAGCATTGCCAGTCTGATATAGAACAAGAAAAACTGATGGTTAGGCAGCTAGAGGAGAAGAAATTCAACTGCTTGTCCCTTGATTGTAAACAACAACTAGTTTGGAATTGTTGGGACTAAAAATATTCCTTTTTTAAACCTCACCTGAGGATGTGATTTTTTAAAAAAAAAAAATTATTGAATTTTAGAGAGAGGGGAAGGGAGAGAGAAACATTGATTGGTTGCCTGCACCCACCTTAACTGGGGATCGAACCCACAACCCAGGTATGTGCCCTTACCAGGGATCACACCTGCAACTTTTTGTTTCAGTATACGGGACGATGCTCTAACTGAGTCACACTTTCCAGGGCAACCCATTGTGATCTTTTAACTCTCATCCTTCTACTGAAAGAGCTCTGGTAGATGTCACAAAAGCTGATTGCTAAATTTTATCTTTTTAGTTGGGTCCTGGGATCTATTCTGATCAAGGGCACATGCCCCAGTAGGGGGTATACAGGAGGAAGCCAATCAAAGATTCTCTGTCATCATTGATGTTTCTCTCTCTCCCTCTCCCTTACTCTCTGAAAATCAATGAAAATATATTTTTAAAAATAAGAAAAAAAGAATATGAAGCCTGGGAAAGAAGCCACCAGGTCAGTCTTTGAGGAATGTATCTCCCTCCTAATTCATAAGACACCCACATAGACTGAAAACATGATCTTTGCAGCTTCAGCGCTTCATGGAGATCAATTTAACACGTTTCTCAGTGACTCACTTTTCTCTAGGAATGAGGTCCTTACCCTGGAAGTAACCAAGGACCTGTGACCAGCTGATAGGGATCTTGCTGAAGGAGTGGAGGATTGGTTGAGGTCAGAGCTGTCAATCCGTGTAGCTTAAAGAACCCTGAATATAGCAAAGGTGCCTGTAGCTGCCAATAAAGAGAAGGGAGCAGAGGAGTGAATGAGCAATCTGAGCTCTGATGTTCCCACAAAGCTTCTCCATTTTTATTTTTGTATTGGAGCTCTGCAGTAGGTTTCATTTAAATAAAGCAATTTATGGCAAAAATGTTGTAGATACCAACCTAGATATTCTCTCATTTTCTTCCCATACTTTATGTCCGAAGATGCCTCCTTACTCCCAGCATCTATGCAAATAGTCTAATTATCATTTATTCTTTTTTTTTCTTTCAACATATTTTTATTGATCTCAGAGCGAGAAAAGGAGAGGAAAGAGAGACAAAAACATCATTGATGAGAGAGAATCACTGACCAGTTGCTTCCCGCACACCCCACCACTAGGGACCTAACCGGGAACTGAACCTCGACCACCTGGTTCATATGTTGATGCTCAACCAGCGGCCAGGCTGATTATCATTTATTCCTGGGCTTCGTATCCAATGCTATATGCTCCGTGGTACCTTCCTTAATTCCATCTTCGCTTCCCTCCTGC
>NW_006299520.1:647355-687130 GCF_000327345.1 Myotis davidii
AATTCTCTATTTAGAAATAATTATATGATTGGATAGATGCATGCATGCATGGGATGATAGAGAGAGGACTGATTTTCCTTGTACACCTTTCTTTCCTGAATTGACCTTGCTTTCATTCTGCACTAAAACTTGCTCCTATTTTTTATCCCCTTGCCGCCCTTTTTTCCTTTCTTTTCCATCTCCCCAGCATTTTTCAGTTCTGTAGAGTTATGACAATCTTTGGACTCGTTCTCTCTTCCAATTAAATCTATGATTCTTTCCAGAGGACTGAAAAGTAATTCAGCTTCATTTACGTGTGGTCAGATCCTTTTTGGTCCCAACACCTGGTCTGAGAATGATTCTGGTTCATAATGCTTTGGCTACGTGCTCTTCCCAGAAAGCGATACTAATGAAACCATTACTAAGAAAAGAGGCAGCACATTGCTGTTTCATTTTTCGCTATCATTTGTGCTATTTTTTGCATACCCCAGTGTCGTCCTCCTTGCAGCTAGATTATAAACACCTCAGTTCAATCTCCTAAAATAAAAACAAATACAAGCTTGCCAGTTCACCACCACACCGTACACGGTTGCTAGGAAATTGTGGCTCAAGTTCCAAGTCTGATCACAGAATGGCCCACTTAACCATTAGCCCTGGTCACTAACCTCCCCATGAATTACATGGAAAGGCGTGTCCTGCTATTTCACAAGAAGTGCAGAACTCAAGGGGACACACAACTATAACCTAGAATTAGTTGCATCACCTTTGTCCTCAGAGGTAAAAGTGAGAAGGAATGGGAAAATAACAATAGTAACTAATATTTATTATTGACTTAATGCCAGCCACTGTAGTGAGCACCTATCACACCCTGTGAAGAACTGAATTCCCACCACACATGTAAGGAAATGGCCACAGAGCAGGAGAATGGACTTGCCAGTATCATACATCAGTGAGGCATAAATCTAGGGTTCAAACTCAGGTCTGCCTGCCCCAGAGGCTAACTGTAAATCACTGAAGGCAAAGAATGAACAAAGATGTCACTCTCTAATTCAAAATTAAACCCTACACCCTACGCCTTGTTTTCCACACCCACACCTACACACACACACACTCACACACACACACACACACACACACACACGAAGGGATACCCTGACTCTTCTGAAGTCTGATCAGTTCAGAAAAACGGAGACATGCCAAGGAGAAGGAAGCCTTGGCCCCCAGCACAGGCTGCCACACAGGACTCCCCATTAGTGCTGTCCGAAAAAACAGGCGGGCTGGGTTATTCTGGGGAGATTCTTGGTCTTCTCTCCTTTTTCTGCCCTGCCCAGCAGCTAAAATATCTGCAAAGAGCCCCACAGAGGAGGTATAGCAGCAGGGCACAGACCTTATTTCCTTCAAAAGGTGAGCTGAAACACAGGCATCAAAAATAAGTTTTCAATATATTGAAGGGCATTTACATCTATTTCCATTTTTCTTTATCCTAAAGTGCATCAAACATCCTTTTCAATTTTTTACCATATACACAGAAAAGTACATTAAAATGTATATGGAATTCAATAAATTATTATTAACTAGATAAATATTTCAAGGAACAGAATACTGAGGATCCCAGACGTTTCCTTCATATTCCCTCCCAAACATTCTTCTCTCGCCTCTCCAAAGCTTATAAGAAGCATGGTTTCTAACATTGTAGATTCATGGTGTTTTTTGGGGTTTTTTCTTTAACTTTACATAAAGAGACTAACCCAGTAAATAATTGCTTGTTTTTTCATTATTTGACTAAAACTGTTGGATTCGCTTATTTTTTTACATGTAGTTACAGTTAACATTTTTATTGTTGTTAGTGTTTCACTGACTTATTTAGACTGAATGGCTATTTGTGTGGTTATTGGTTTTTAGCTATTGTGATCAATGATGCGATAAATAGTATTGCATATGTGTATTCTTCTTATACACACTAATGAATTTCTGGTAGGTACTGCCAGATTATATGTTATGTTCCAGTTTAGTCAATAATGCCAATATGTTTTCTAAAATGTTTGGAGGAATGTTTGATCCACATTCCTACTAAACTTAAATGATCAAAATTTTTATTTTTAAGCATTTTGGTGAATGTGAAGAGAAATCTCATTTATTATTTTACTGGAATTAATATAGTTTTATATAATTATTGTCCATTTTACGAAGTACCTTTTCAAATTTCTTGCAATTTTTATTAGATCATCTTACTAATTTGTAATTGACTGTAACTTAAATTTTTCATTGATTTGAAAGTGTTCCTTATATATCTTTATAGGAACCCTTCTTTGTTTATGTTTAAGGAAAACATCTTCCTTCCTCCCCCCCAAAATTAGGTTTTTAAGACATGAACAGACATCTGCCAGGTACTGCAATTTTTTTATTTTTGTTTGCCATTGGTTCTTTGTCTAACATGGAAGACCTGTGCTTTTACCTAAGCCCTGCGTGTGAGACAAGAAGCAGGACAAGGAGATGAGACAGCTTAGCAAGACAATATTTGGGGTGTGATTCACATGCTTTGCGTGTTGGGGGAGGGGCAATGATAGCGAGGTATGCTTTTTTTTTTTTTGCCTTTCCCTTTTCTTCTTACTTCTCCAAAACACAGATATGATGGCTAGAGCTACAGTGGCAACTATGAAGCAATCTTGAGGACAAAAGCCCTATGTGAAGGAAAGCAGGCCAGGAAGACAGAAGTAGCGGGGACCCTGTGGTCACTGTAGAGACTCCACACAGTCCTGCCCAGCCCACTGCAACTTCTTTCATCTGAGAGAACGTTCACCACTGTCTTATTTAAATCCATATTGCTTCAAGACCCTTTACTAGCAACCAAATCTAATCCAGAGTGATCCAACAGAACATCTGGTACCCTGCACAGCATCAAATAAGTACTCAGTGCCCCATAGCTGATATTTGCCCCGATGAAAGGATTGAACATTTTCTGCTCACAGCAGTGCACTGTGCAAAAGTGTATTGGAAGCCATCAATTTCAGCCTCCAGGTCAGGCATTTTCACATTGACCACCCGTTAGAATCACCCGGGAGGCATCTGAAAATCGAATGCCTGGGGCAATTTAAAGAGAACCTCCAGTTGGGAGCCAGGCATCAGTATTTCTTAAATCTCCTGGAGCATTCCGATGTATAGCCAAGGTTGGAAAGCACTGCTCCAAGCAGATGCAAGAATCCCTTTTGTTAAACTAGGGACTTATGTTTGAAAGCATATATTGATTTCTTATAAGCACCCATGAAAGCTCAGCAGTTAGAGCTGGAAAAGGAGTTCAGTCAAGGTCAACCTCTTTGCCCTGAGCAGGGAAATGCGAGGCCATTTTACAGCAGGAACACGGGAGACCCAGAGCAACGAGGTGGCTTGCCTAAGCCCCACACTTACTACCCATGGACTCAAAAGTAGGATCACGTGTTCTGCCTGAAGCTTCATCCACAGCTTCATACAACCAGGACCACAGGGTTCAAAGAAGGCCTCTCCATGCCAGGCAGGCCCACTCTGATCAAGCAGTTGTTCTATAAAAATGCAAAAACTGGAATGTTGCTAAATATATCAGAAAAGCGAAAAATGATCAGAATCAATTGGCCAACTTTGGTTTGGTTGGCTCAAAATGAGAAATTGATGGATATCTTTATTGCGTGGGAAAATAAACTTTAGAAATAAGTCAGAGGAAAAAAATAAAACCTAAACCTTTACTTTGAAAAGTTTAAAAGCAAAAATATACAGGACTTCTAATGAATTGACTTAAATATCCAGATATTTAGCTAATAATTGTAGATGGCCTTGGTTCTTTTTTGATCCTCACAACAGAACAGATTTGCAGCTTTGAACTGGAAGAAAGCTTTCAAAATCTCTGACTCAGGGACTTTCTGGGTATAGAGGGAGACAAAGTTGGCTTTTTTTTTTTTTTTTTTTTGTAAATATAGAGAAAAGAAAGTAAAGTTCCCACCTTGAAAATCATCTGCTCTTTTACCAATTAATCTGTGTGCTGAGTACATGTGTGTCACTTATTGAATCCCTGTGTGTCTTTTAGAACCTACTTGCCCTTATCAAGAAAACCACTGAATCAATCAATAAACTTGATAAGAAATAAAGGTGCTTATTAGGCTTATTAAGTAAGCAAAGGTGATAACAGAATAGAAATATTAAGAGGCACTCCACAGACCTAAATTACTTCTTGTTGTAAGTTTGCCTGAACTTACACAGGAGGAAGAGTTCCAAAAAGTGTATGTATGTTATAGATTTTTCTTATCTTTGACTGCATTTTTATATTTTTTTAAAATATATTTTATTGATTTTTTACAGGGAGGAAGGGAGAGGGATAGAGAGTTAGAAACATCAATGAGAGAAAAACATTGATCAGCTGCCTCCTGCACATCCCCCACAGGGGATGTGCCTGCAAACAAGGTACAAGCCCTTGACCGGAATCGAACCTGGGACCCTTCAGTCCGCAGGCCGATGCTCTATACACTAGCCAAACCAGCCAGGGCATGACTGCATTTTTAACTGCCTCAAAAGAGTTGGCCATTAGAAAAAACCTGGAGTAAATCCGGAGGGCTATTGTTAATGAGAATTTTGAGACCTTAATCTCTGACCCCGTTCAAGTTGTCTAAAAGCACAGGCACACCCATACCATAAAATCTGAGATAACTATTCCCCATTCCTAATGTGTCTCCTTGAGCACCACAGCAAAGAAATGTCAAAGCTAAGTCTATGGGACATCAAGACAACCAGCCAATTCAAAGACAATCACTCAAGCCTGCCTTTCATCATCACATGGGTCTTACCCTACACAAGTAACAAGAGTAAAAAAACAAAAACAAACAAAAAAAGTTGTTCAATTCGTTCATTTTCTATAGGTGGGATTGAGTTCATTATACACAATCTCATTGCTTTTAAAAAGGAAGTCAACCAGATCTAATTCAGGCATTGCACAAATCATTTTATCAATGGACTGAAAGCTTTGTCTCCAGTGGTGTTGGCTTTGTGCAAGCCCAGGATATTGAGTGACCTAAGGAAGTGAATGCCAAAAGAACTACCCAAATTAGTTTAGACCTGAGGTCAGCATACTTTATCTGTAGAGGTCCAGGTAGTAAATATTTTAGGCTTTGCAGGCCAGATAATCCCTGTGGCAACTACTCAACTCTCCCGTTATAGCAAAAGCAGCCTATACAACATGTAAACAAATAGACACGGATGTGCTCCTGTAAAATTGTGTTTACAAAAACAGGTGTGTTGGGACAGATTTGGCACACCAGCCATTGCGTGCAGACCCCTGAGTTAGACAGAGCCTAGGAAAACTAATTGTAAGATCCTATCACTCAAGAATATTTTGTGCCTTTTTAACCATTCTAATCAAACTGTGGGGAAGGACAGACATGAAGGAATCTGCAGCAACCTGATCACTCGAGATGGGCCCACAGAGGTGTCGCAGGAGGGAAGGGCTTGCTCATCACTATCATTACTTATCATTACTTATCATTTAGCTCTGACAGAAACGTTGTAAGGGGGTGATTAGCGCCCCCATTTTCTAGGCTGTTAAGAATATAAGGTGAGATAATTCGGCTGAAGAGCCAATTTTCAACCCCAGACTCATCTCACTCCATCGCTCCTGCCGTTTCCGCTCACTGACTGTTAGTAAATGGCCTGAACAAGGGCTTCTTGTTGGGGTGGATGTTAGTGCTTCACCTCCTCAAGGAACCTGCAGGACCAAGTGCGGAAGCCAGGGGGAGAATTTGCAGGTTGAGTGACTACTTCATCCAATTGATCAGTCAAGCAAAGCTCAAGTCCATGAATGGGGCTTGAAGATTTCCATGTCTATGTGCCAGCAGTTCTGAGCTGATCTGAGCTAAAGCCCATGTTCACATTTAGTCCACACACGGGGGTCATGGGCCAGGTAGGGAGGAGGCAGCAATCACAAAGTGAATGTTTTCTTAACCCTTTCCAGAACCTCACAGCACAGTCATTTCAGCTCATGCCTCCAGGATGTTTTCTGAAAAAAGAAAGTGCCTTTTCAGCACTCTTGGTGTCTGATTTCAAGCCCTGCCCTTCCACCAGGTGATATGAAGTGGGCTGACACACGCTGCCCTATTTTTACTGGTTTTCCCACAGGGCTTAGTCACCTAGGTGCCCTCAGTGCCCTAGACAAGGGCCTTACTTGGATCCAGGGTAAGATCATGGCTCTGGTGCCTGGGGCCTTCCCTAAGTCCCTTTAAGGTGCCAAAGGACAATGAGAGAGAATCTTCACTATGTGCCTCGGTCATGGAGAAAGTTTGCGCAGTTATTCCACTGATGAGCTTACAGTGCGGTCTCCCTAAGGATGGGGTTTTGTGGCCCCCGATTTGACCTCCAGGGTATGAGCAGACAACATGCCTCTAGCGTCCCATTTTATAAAAGTTCTAGTCTCTTAAGAGGACTCAAAGAAGAAGAAATGTAGTGTGTAACCAAGAGGGGAGAATATGAATGCAAGAAGCAGTCCCTGTCTCAGACACTGAAGCAAAACCAGGGCAATCGACACCGTTTCCACAGCATCTCAGCTTACTCAGGGGGCTCTGCAGAATGGCTGTTACCTGTACCCCATTTTACATGGGTAACCCTAAAACTTACAAATAAAAGGAGAATGCCTTGCTCTGAGTAGATAGGAATCAAAGCAGAAGTCCCTCCAGGGGGCTCACATAGAACCCACTGACTCAGCTCTGAGTGTCAGGGTGTAGGGACCCACAGCAGGTCCCAGTAGAGGCAGTGATGCCCACCTACCCTTGGCCATAGGCATGCCCAGGGGGCTGGCTCCCATTGTCCCTGAAGGCCAGGGTCTTGCTGTATCCTCCTCTAGTAGCAGTTACACGCCACCCATACTAGAATATCCCCAACTCTCTTGGAAGGATTCCATGACTCTCAAACCCAAATTAGAATTCATTTCTTTTTATTTTAAAAAATTGCATCTTGCCAATATCAAACAATGATGAGACTTCATGATCTGAGAGATTTTGAAGTCATTCCTCCATATTACACATTAACCAGCTCAATTCCAGGGAGTTTACACAAGAAATACAGGAACAATGAATTGGTGATAAAGGGATTGTAAGTTATGTTTTAATCAATGAAGGTATATTTTCAGACCTTTAAGGGCTCCAATAGAATATCTTTTGTAAAATAAACACACTCCCTAATTTATCTTTTTCTGTAAATCTAGATTTTCTTATATTAAGTTTGCTTGAGGTAGGGCATACCTGAATTCATGAAAAGGCATTTTAAAATGATCAATAGAGCCATTTTTTAGTAATACTTCTTTCTTGAGGAAGTCCAGATCCGAGCCCCAATAAGGTTCAACTCGCATGTGGCCACTGAGTTGACTTTGTTATTTCCAGAAAGAAATGTAGTAGATAATCTCTGTATGATTTCAATTATTAATAACACGAGTCTCCGTTCAGTCCCACATAATGGAAAATAAAGTTCACGATTGTTCCATCCGACTCCAGGGATAAACATCAAGTAACAGATAAACCTGCTGTCCTTTTGCACCCGCCTTGCCACAGAATGAGAAGAATGACAAGAGGCAGGACAGTGCAGTGATGAAGCCACGCGTGACAAAGCCCACCTCCCCTGTCCCCCCCACCCCCCAGTGTCCACAGACACAAACCACGCCCGCCTGGCAGAGGCTAAGCGACTCGGAGAGCAGCGGGCCCACGGAACTGAACCGTGGGCTACAGAGCAGCTGTTTATAAAATAAAGTCACGTAAAGACCTCCCTGGCTTTCCCCTCCCTGCCCCAAACAGTAGCACATTTGACTTTTGTTGTGTGAATCATAAACCGCCCTTTCTTCCCCGCAGTGATTCATGCCCAGCAGCCGAGGGACCACAGCCTTCCCACCTGGGAACAGTAGTTCGTTCCCCTCCAACCTGGAAAGTCAGCATCACCCTGATCACCCTGCCAGAGTGCTTTCTCCATGGGCTCTGTCTCACCCACCTCCTTCCTCCCTGCGCTCCTGGCTGGGACCCCAGACCCTGCTCCCCCCCCCCATTCCGCTACCACCACCTCCCAGTTTCAGGCTAACTGGTGAGCCCCCCGCCCCTACCCACGCTGATGGGGCTCTGACAGCCACAGGCACAGCACTTACATTTTTGCCAGAGCATGGCCTGTGACAGGATGTTGCCTTTTTTCTTTGAAGCAGACAGTTTGGCTTCTTTAAGGTGAGACCTGGGTGTGCTTTCCTCCAGTGGAGCCACTGCCTGCTCAGGGCCGCTTCCTCAGCTTTTTAAAGGCTGGTTCCCGCTGCGCAGAGGCACAGGCACGGCGTCATCACATCCTCCACCCCCCTCCCCCCAGGCCCCGCCGCGTCCTCAGGAGGCTGCCTGTCACCCACCTGTCTCCCACCCACAGCCTTGGAGCCCGCCAGCTGCAGACCGCTGGCCGGAGCCCGCCAGCTGGACCTGAACAACCCCCCGGCGCACTAGGCCATGGTCCTTCCGACGTGGCCTGAGTGTGCTGTGACGTGTGGTGAGTGGGAAAGGTGAATGAGGGCGACCTGTGTGCGATGTGTGTCCAGTCCTCTGTGTCCCCACACAAACGAGGAGCCCCAAAGGTCCCCATGGAAAACTCTGGGTTTGCTGTGGTCCCCACTCCAGGCTTCTACACCACCAGGATGTGAGCGGGGACTCAGTCTGCCATGGGCCCTGCTCACGGGAAATGCTATCCCCACGGGGTCACTGATTCTCACTTGCTGGAGGAAACACCTGTAGCCTCTTCAAGCCTCACTAAACAACCTCCTCATTCTTTTAATATTGCTTTTCTGTTGATTCCATTTTGAAACACAGCAGCCCCTCTCCTTGCCCCCCAGCCACCACCAAATGGCAAGTTTTACTCATGGTTAAGTGGGGGGATACTGTTCTAATGGTCCACAGGCCCACGGAGGAGGCAACTCACACAGGGGAGAGAAGAGAGGACGCTCTGCTCTCCAGCTGGGCGGGCTCCACAGTGGGAATCTGCAGGCGCAGTGTGAACAGGCCTCTCTCCCAGGGCCCCCCATCTGTCAGCATGAAGCCCTTGGAGGAAGGTAATGGGGTCCATCATCAGGGAGTGTTTAGGGTGTTAGGCTATGGGGTCCTTCCCAGTTTGGAAGCCTTCAGTCATGTGTATGTGAAGTCCACATGTTTGGGCCCCAGTGACCCACAGCTTGGAATCAAGACCACCTAGGGCAGACCTTGCTGCCGTGTCCCACGGCTGCCTCAACGCCATCTTACACAACCTAGATTGGACCATGCCATTGCCCAGTTTTAAAAGCTTTCCCCTAGCCGGCTTGGCTCAGTGGATAGAGTGTCAGCCTGCGGACTGACGGGTCCTAGGTTCAATTCCGGCCAAGGGCATGTGCCTGAGTTGTGGGCTCGATCCCCAGTGGGAGGCGTGCAGGAGGCAGCTGATCAATGATTCTCTCTCATCATTGATGTTTCTCTCTCTCCTCCCTTCCTCTCTGAAATCAATAAAGAAATATATATATATTTTTTTAAAAAACTTTTCCCTACTCTCTCCAGTCCAGAGCTGGAGGCACAGAAGGCCTTTCACAATCTAGCCTAGCCGTGGGCAAACTACGGCCTGCAGGCCGGATCCGGCCCATTTGAAAAGAATAAAACTAAAAAAAAAAATGACCTACCACCACCCCCTCCACTGGTCCCCAGTGACTTCTAAGCTCCACTCTGCACATTCATGCAATTTCCTGCGTTCGATCTTGCAATCCTCTCTTGCCCGGTTCCTCTTCCCCAGTTCCTTCTTTTTCAATATCTAGCTCAAGTAGTACCTTTTTTGATGAAAAAATGTTCTGACCCACCAAACCTCCTAGCCGAGAAAATATCAGGCTCCCTCTTTTCTCAGCTCTTGGAGTACTTTGTTCCTTGTATGACAGCAAATTGGTACATGACTGTAGGTTTCTCAAGGAGGGTTCCCTGCCTCCTGCTACCTCACATTCAACCTGGAGCATACCTGTCCCTCAATAAAAGCTCAGTTGAGGAAGTAACGGATTTAATAAATTACTGTCTGCTAATGGGTTGGTTTGAGGCCAGGTCTTGAGAAATGTTGTCCACATGAAGGGCTCACTGAAAACTGAGAAGTCTACCTCTTGGGTGGGTTTTGAGCCCTCACCCCAAAGCCTCTGGACTTCTGGACAGGGAAGGCCCCATGCGGTCAGTGGCCTGGCAGGGAGCAGTGTCACAAGGCCATGAGCCACACTGAGAAGTGTCCACTGGAAACACACATCCGTCAGGCCTGGCTCAGTCATAGGAGATGCTGGTTCCCATCGAGGCTCTGCCCCTCACTGGCTGTGCCCCCTTGACCATGTCAGGTAACTCTTCCGAGCCTCAGTCTCCTTGCTTATGAACTGAAGAAGCTGCTCTAAGGATGTTTCATTCGGTTCTTAGGGGGAATGTGACCTCATGGGTCCCCTCACATTGATCTGTGTTTTGGGCATTTGTCTTATTCTCTCCAAATTCACAACATTAAGAACTTTTCAAAATCCATCTTTGCTTCTCTTTGCAAGCCTAGCTAGCATAATGATTCCCATGAAGTCATAATAATAACTATTTATTATGCCCCAAACTCCACATTAAGTCTTAACTGCATTATCTAGTCACCACAGCTCTGAGGAAACTTCTATCCATATTGTTCAGAGAAACAAGCAAATTTTTAGGAAATTTGATTTATTCAGTGCCACAGGGCTGTTAGGTGCAGGCTAGGTGTTAGAACCCAGCTCATATAACTAGAGACAGAGCTTTAAATACTAATAGATATTCATTAAATTGAGATCAGTGAAAGCCAAATGTCAGCCATGTTTATTAGTAGTAACATACGATCACTGCTCTTAAAACCTGGAGCTGATCAACAGATGTTTATATCCCCTGGGATAAATCCTTATCCTCTGGAGAAAGAGGGAGGAGAAGACAAACCCAGTAGTGCTCTGACAAGTCAAATCTTATACAGTGTCAGGGAAAAAAAATCTCAATTGGCAAGTCCACCATCATGGCCAGCAATAAACCCTGCCACTTAGACAACCACGAAGCTCAGGAAGCACATGCCAGCTCAGTGCTCCCAACAATGACCTTAGACATCAATGACCACACATGGGCAGATACTTGGGAACCAAGACTTGATCAGAATGGCAAATATTTGCTGAAAAGACATTTCCTGTGACTCAGATCAAAGGTCAAACTACAGCCCTGGCCGGTGTGGTTCAGTTAGTGGAGCATGGTCCCATGCACCAAAAGGTCACCAGTTCAGTTCCTGGTCAGGGCACACGCTCGGGTTGGACAGGGGTACATGTTGGAAGCAACCAATCAATGTTTCTCTCCCTCCCCCTCCTTTTCTCTGTCTCTAAAACAGTGGTTCTCAACCTTCTGGCCCTTTAAATACAGTTCCTCATGTGTGACCCAACCATAAAATGATTTTCGTTGCTACTTCATAACTGTAATATTGCTACTGTTATGAATCGTAATGTAAATATCTGATATGCAGGACGGTCTTAGGCGACCCCTGTGAAAGGGTCGTTCGACTGCCAAAGGGGTCACGACCCACAGGTTGAGAACCGCTGCTCTAAAATCAATATAAAAATATAATTTTTTAAAGAAGTCAAACTACCTGGCATAGTTCAAAAAAAGGACAAGCTATCCATGTTTATGCAATATCTCAAGAAGCAGAGAAATAAAAGAAAATCTGATAATGCCATCCAGATGTGCTCACATTTTCAAAAAATTGATATACCGAAATTAAAACTCCTAAAATAATTCAGTGAAGAGCACTGATCCATATTGCAAAAAGAACTCTTACCTTGCAAAAAGGATTCACCACAGATTTCATTTCTTCCTTCACTCAACAAATATTTACTAAGTGCTCATTATGTGCTATCATCTATATCAGGCCTTATTTTTCTCTTTTCATCTGGGTTTTTATTGCCCTCTTTATCCATAGCACTTTATCACCACTGGTCCATAAAAGGCCCCTCTCTTATTTATTCATTCATTCTTTTGTTTATTCATCATTCATTCATTCACTTTTCTGTGTACCTTCAATGCATATTCTTTTTTTTGTGTTTCACTAATTTGTGGGGGAAGGGGGTTTTTTGTTTTATTTATTTACATTTTTATTGATTTCAGAGAGGAAGGGAGAGGGAGAGGGAGAGAGAGATAGAAACAATAATGATGAGAGAGAATCATCGATCAGCTGCCTCCTGCACACCCCCTACTGGGGATTGAGCCTGCAACCTGGGCATGTCCTTGCCTGGAATCGAACCTGGGACCCTTCAGTCCACAGGCTGATGCTCTATCTACTGAGCCAAACCTGCTACAGCCATGTATATTCTTTTTCCTGTTTCCATTCACCTCCAATAGTCACCTGTCATTTCAATCAAGCAATGATTTTCATCTGGATGATGTTAAATCTTTTATTTGTAAATAAAATATATTCATAACCTGTTCTTGTGAAATCTGTATGGTTTTGCACTGGATTTTTAATTGATGTAGGTGCTATAGTGTTAGAGAGCTCATACTGCTTCTTATCTCATCACTGTAAGATCCATCCACATTGCTATGCATGCTTTCCATCTGTCATTTCTAAATGCTTGAAAGTTTTTCATGGAATGCAAGCACTGCCTTTTACATAACCAGATTCTTTCCAACTCTCCCTCCACAAAGCAAAGCATCAATAAACATGCTGCTATGTACCCTTGTACAGAGGCATATGAAAATTTCCTTGGGGTTACATGCACAGAGGTAGAACTCCTAGGTCAAAGAATACGCATAAATGTGGGCTGACTAAATACAACCACATTGCTCTCCAGGCTCCCTGCAGCAGCTCATGAAGCTACCCGTGTCACCACCAGACTTGGCATCAGCAGCTTTCTAATTTTTGCCAACCTAATGGGTATAGTGATAGTTCACTGTTGTTTCATTTTACGTTACTAACAGCAATAAATTTGAGCATCTCTTCATATGTTTGCTAACCTTCTGGATTTCCTCTTTTCTAAAATTTCTGTTCACTCCTTTGCCAATTTCTCTACTGAATTTGCTGTATTTTTCTTATTGATGAGCAGTTTTTTGTATATTCTACAAGTGGAATTCTAGATATCATCAGTTTTAATCAATGCAAATTTCTTTTCCTAATCTGTAATCTGTAAACTTCACTCATGGTGTCCTTTTTTAAAATAGATATACTTACATTATGTATATGGGCCTGCCTTTGAATTATATTTTATTTCATTGACTTCATTGTCTGTTCTTGTACCAACACTTTACAGGTTTAATTATTACTTATTACAGTGAATCTTAAAATTTTAGAATAAATTTATCAAGTTCCTAAAAAAATCCAACTGGAATTTTGATTGGTTTTTATTTAATTTACTGATTGTTTTAAGGAGGGTTGGTATCATTATAAGAGTAATTTGGCCCCTCTAAGCATGGGCTAGCTCTCTATCTACTGAGATCACATTCTATGTTCTTTACTAGTAGAGTTTTAAAATTTTCTCCATGGAAGTGTAGTGAATTCTTAGTAAGTTAATTCTTACTTTCTTACTTAATTACTTAATTTTGACATTGTGAATAGCCCCTCACTTTTTATTATATTTTCAAGTTGGTTATTGTTGGTGTAAAAAAAAATCTGAAATTCTAATATTTGTGAGTTTATCTTATTTTTGGCAAATTTGTTGACCTCTCTTATTAGTTTTAATAGTTTGGCCATTGGTTATGATGATCTTTCTATGTAGATGATCATCTCTTCTGAAAACCATGCCAGTTTTATCTTTTCCCTTCCAATCCTACATCTCTAATTCTTTCATTTCCTTACAGTTTTATCCAGTCCTATGATAAATGGTGATAGTGGGGATTTTTGTCTTATCCTTGTCTTGAAGTTACAATGAAGATAAATACCTAACATTTTTTAAAAATATGAAATATGTAAAATTAAAACTGCCCATGAACAGTCAAACTGTAGAGATAAAGAAAAACTAACACCTGTACACTTTATAATGCAATTCAAAAACAACTAATACAAAGAGGAAATTCTAGAAGCTTACTGAGGGCAAAAAGTATATTAATAGCTGAGGAAAAGAACGGTATTGATGGTATACTTCTCAACAGAAAAAAACAGATGCAAGCTGACAATTATGAAATATTTTTAAGTATTGAAAAGAATATTGAACCTATAAAATTAATATAGCCAAACTGTGATTTAAATATTGTCACATAACAAAAATATTCTCAAGCATACAAGGTCTCACATTACAATTGGTGTTGGGGGAAATAAAAAAGGCAATCCAGGAGAACGTTACAAAAAAACGTGGGAGCAAAAGTTGGGCAAATATCTGAATAAAGTTTACTATAGGAATTCTCTTAAAGCTGAAAAAAGAAAAAAAATACATCCACAAGAACCCAGAACAAAATGTACAGAAAATATCCACATTGATTGCACAAGTTCAGGGAACACCATTTTTTTATTTTATTTGTGCAGGAGTGAAATGTGTGGGCCTAAAGGATTTAAATGTAGCAACATTTTTGTTTTATAAAGGGGGAAAATGGCTATTAATAAATTTAAGAAATTAATAGGGAAAATAAATGTAATTTTGAGGTAAGGGGCAACTGCCACTTTTGTTCTTACTACCAGAACAGAAATAGAATGTTTACTTTTTGAGCCAGCTGAAAAAAAAACTGGGTCTTTCTATAAAAACAGGAAAGGGGTATTAGAAATTATATAGTGATTGGAAAATAGAAATAAGATAACAGGATAAGTCTGCATAGTACAGCAACTATAATGAATATAAAAAAATTAAGCTCACCAATTAAAACATACAGATTCCTGGATTGAATTTAAATTTTTAAAAAGATCCAACAATATGTTGACTCTTAGCTATAGTTAAAAGAAAAACCAAATCTCAGGTAGTTTTCAAATAAAAGACTGATTTATTTCTTGATTTCAAAACTAAATAAGATCAATACAAGAAAAGGAAATTATAGGCCCTTTTAATATATGAAAAATTTAATTTATCAAAAATCCTAAAGAAAATAATTAGTTTGCTGAGTTCAATGTTATATTAAGAAATAATGTCTGATGGTATAATAATAATAATGCATTAAAATAAAGTAGAATTTATCCTAAGAATAAAAGGATGATTTATTAGAAATTTTATTAATTCACCACACTTAACTGTACGATAAAAATTATGAATTTGCCTCAATCAATGTCTAAATGCTTGATAAAGCCAAACGCTTATTTGTAATTAAAAACAAAAATTCCTCTTAGAAAATTAGGACTAGAAGGAAACTTCTTAGCTTGGTAAAGTTTATATACCAACAATCTATAGTGATGTATATAATGAAGAAATTATAGATAAAATCCCTTTGAGAACAAGTTGATCTTTTACATTTATATGATTAATTTCTAAATATTTTTCACACAACAATTTTCTGAAACATGCATTAAACACACAAAAATAAAGCATATAGATTATATCATGTAATTGTGCAAAGTTCCGTTCTAGGCTTTAGGGATACAGCAACAAACTAAACAGAAAGTTGTTAGCATCATATAGCCAAATATTTGGTGTTGGGTAGACAAAAAATCCATATGACTTTTCCATAAATGATTTATCATAAATGCAGATATGGACAGACTAGAGCATAGAAAAATTGATGGCCTACAGGTTGAACAACTCCTAGACTATAAAGATTGTCTCTGG
This sequence comes from Myotis davidii, assembly GCF_000327345.1. Classification (NCBI taxonomy): domain Eukaryota; kingdom Metazoa; phylum Chordata; class Mammalia; order Chiroptera; family Vespertilionidae; genus Myotis; species Myotis davidii. The sequence continues at coordinate 663,062 of NW_006299520.1, forward strand.
CTCAGAAATTCAGAACAATTTGTAAGGTCAAGTATCTGGACCATAGAGATGGGGTAGGAGAGAGGGGAGAATCTGGGTAATTTTAAAAGGGGTGGGGAGTGGGGAGGGGGGGGAAGTGGGTCCTGTGTGCACATATACATTTTCCTTGGCAGACAGTCCACAGAGTTCATGAGAATTCCAAGGTTAAGAACCACTGTTTATTTTAGAGAAATACTATGATATCAAATTTTTACACCAATTTTGTAAAAATTTACAGTTAGAACAGTAATGGGCCCCAGTGATGTGGGTAGACTATCCAACTCCATGGCTGCCTGCAGGCAATCTCCCATGTTTCCTTCACACATAGAATTTATCCTAAGAATAAAAGGATGATTTATTAGAAATTTTATTAGTTCACCACACTAAGCCGTAGGATAAAAATTATGAAACATAGTCTCAAAGTATGATAGTCACGACTAAGTCAGGTAAGTCCATTTGTCACCTCTCCTGCCAATGACTATCACTTCATTCTTCATAGAATTTGCCTCTGGACAAGGCAGGAGGGCATAGTGATGAGGTTACTTAATTTAGAGTCAGGAACCTGGTTTGGAATCTGGCTGCACTGCTAGTACCGTGGTCTTGGGTAAATTGTTTAAACTCTCCCACTTTTAGTTTCCTTCTTTTCCAAATAACAATAATAACAACAATCATAATAGTCGTTATTGTTGCAATGCTGAAGTGTAATAGCCTAATGTAGAGTCCTCTACACACACTAATTTTCATTGTTTTGTTCCAATCAAGAGACTACATAACTCAATTCCCTTTCTTGTTTTTGTTCTCAAAATTCATGCACAAAGGTCCCTATCCCTTCAAGCTTTGCCAATTTGTACTTTTCCAAAAGAAAAGCAGGTGTCCCTGCCTTCGTCAAAGAAATCGTAGGATGCTGAGCGCACCTCATCCATGCCAGCTCCCACCCACCATCTGCAAACATGACTGACAGCTGGTCCCAATTTAGGAACAGACATAATGGTTGGGATTTCCAGCTTTATTGTGCCTCAAATAGAGGTTATGACTAGGAGCAATGAAAAAGGAAGTCATTTTTATTCTGATGAGATAGAGATTGCACAGACCAAAGCCGGAGTGGCCTGGACGGGCGCCAGCGCTCAGAAGGTTTATTGTATGTAACAGCTCTGCGCAGGCGGGAGGGGCCCAGCTCTCTCCATGGCTGTCTGAATGCCGGCTGATGCTAGACAGGGGAAGTCTCGTCATACTGACAACTCGCTTTAACACGGGCAGCTGGAAAGTGTCCATGTCCCCATTGTGCCAACGAGAAAACCAAGGGCCAGGTGTCTTTAATCATTATCGATAGCCTAGGACTGCCATAATAATCCTGGAAGGCAGTTTTTAAAAAATAACTCAGTGGTTACTACTTTGATGCCCTTGGAGCTTTGGAGCTTTGGAAAACAGCCTTTGCCAAAGAAAATATCTCTAGGCTATTTTACCCACCCTGTGGTCCTTCGAAGGCAAAGAGGGTAATTTTTTTTTGTGGGGATGGGGGGAATAGGGGGGGTAGGGAGATGTTTTTATTTGTTTGCTTGTTTTGTTTTACTATTATTTGACACCACACCCTGAATAATAGTCTTAACTTGAGAGTTTCACCTTCATGCTGCCAATAATACCTTCCCCAACAGCCTGCACAGTTGATGGCCACCGTTGAGACAAATACTCCATGATGCTTCTACAAATGCTTTTGCTCTGTGCTGGGAATTAATTTAGATGTTCAGGGTACCAAGGTGAGGAAGCCACAATCCCTGTGCTCCAGGAATTATCACTGGTGTGGAAAATCTAATTTTTAAAACATAATGGAAAGTCCCACAAGAATTCCTAGAGTAGTTCCCAGCCAAGTTACACGGGATAATGATTATAAAGGGATATTCCTGAGCCCTATCCTCAAAACACCCGACTTTAAAGCCTGGGGCACCATCGCTCGGTATGCAAAGTGGCAGGAGGGTGACTTCTGTGATGGCACCTGACGAACCTTCTTTCAAAACTTCCACGAAGTGGGACACGCAGTGTGAAGGAGTCCTTGCCACCCAAGATGCGCCTTATGCCAGTGCACGCAATGCCATGCCTGGCTCCCTGACTCAGGGCGCCTGGTTATCTCCTGGAGGTTACAAATGACGTGGTTTTGGAAGCTCCCTTCCTGGTTGCACTGAAGGTTTACTCAAAGGCAGCACTTACGACCTTTTATCCTGTAGTTCCTGTGGGATTCCCATTGGTTTCCATCTGTATTCTACCCAGGTTGCCCTGCCTGCCTGGAGAGGTCACTTCTACCTTTCCAGCAACAAAACGGTGTGCTGGCTCTTAAAAACAACATCCACTGTGAATGCATCTGAGATGGATATTCACATCATGCCTCTTGCGGAAAAGGTTGCAGAGCGGAAAGAGAAGATACGACTAAGGCGCACTCACTTGGGTTCACTGATGAAGATGCGGAAGGAAGTGACTCCTGACCAATCCAAACCAGGAAACTGACCCAGAACCTGAGCTTGAGAATCAGGGTCAGGCTTTACTGCCATCTTCAAAGACAGGTGCTGGAGAATGATCAACTTCAAGAATGGGCAGGAAGTGTGCTTTTATTATGTTTACATCTAGGCTGATTTCCCAAATGATTTGTGAGTCTCTTTATAGAATTCTGTCCAGGTTTCATAGCTAATTTGCCTTCAGAAATTATTTTAGCTTTCGTCTCATTTTTGTAGTAATTTCTGAAAATACCTTCAACTGCATATTTAGGGATTAAGAGGCAATGTGCCATGAATGCTCTGATTTAAAGAAGCATACGGAAATAACGTTGTACTTAGTGTTGACTACTGAGTCCTACATGGAACAGTTATGTGACTAGTTGTAACCACAATTTAACATTTCATTTACGTGATAAAGTTTGTATATTCTGCATTTTCTCAAGGCTATAGTCAGCTCTGAGTTTTCTCAAAGTATGTAAATAAATTTCTGTGGGTTTTGTTGTTGTTGTTGTTGTTTTTAAACTGACTCAGTAGACCTGGAGTAACCGTGACTTGGTCGGTTATTATAGTAAAAAATGTTTAAAACAATAAAAGGCTTGGCTGGGTGGTTCTGTTGGTTGGAACGTGTACACCAAAGATACAGGTTTGATCCCGGGTCAGGGCACATACCTAGGTTGTGGATTCAATCTCTGGTTGTGGCATGTATGAAAGGCAACTGATCTCTCTCTCTCTCTCTCCCCCTCCCCCCCCCATTCCTTTCTTTAAAAATCAATAAAGATCTTGGATGAGGATTTTTTTAAAAAGATCCAGGTGGCATAACTTTGAGATTTAGGAAGCACTAACCTAGGCAATCAAGAACTAGTCATCCCTTTTTTCTCAATGTCTCTTTTCCCATCTCTCCTCTTTCAACTCTTATTCATTGGAATGCCCCTGATTAAGAAGAAAAATAATCTCCAGTGTAAGTGTAGCATGGTAGATCCTTTGTCTAACTAAGCACATAACCATTATTTCCCACACACAGGAGGGAGCTTGGCACCATGAATGCTCTACACCCAGATGCAATCCCTTCCCTATAGTCTTCCCTCCCAGCCAAGCACCCAGCCAAGGACTAGTGATCAGGTGACTCTGTGACCTGGCACCCGATCTGCACGCCCATGATTGAAAACACTGAGCTGCACTGCTTCTCTGTATAGCATTCAAAGACCCCCAAGTGATGAGAGACACCAAAACAGTAGACATCAGGGAGGCAGTTGGCCCCTATTCCACTCAGGCTACAGGCTTAAAGGAGTAAAGAGAAGGGAGTTTGTCTGGTGATTGAGGTGATGCCTGTCAATCATCTGTCCTGAAAATGCAACAGAGAACCCCCTCCTTTTCCTCTTCCCGAAACACCTAGCCCTCTGGTGACAGGGTTTTCACCAGTGTAGGTCACGATTTTCCTAACACTCTGGAAATAAGAAGTTCATTAAAGTCCAAGTCCATTTCCTGGTGAATCAAAAGATTAGTGTACTGCAAAAACGAGAAGGCTCCAGCATGTCAAGACAAGTCTATTTGCATGCGTGCCATGGTCCTGGGCTACTTTCAGTCACGGGTGGAGCTGTTGGGCGGGCAGCTGGGCTGCTTTTTTTGAACTGCCACTTCTCTAATTTGAAGGGGGAGCAACTTGAATGAATGAGTGAAGAGATGTGGACGATGAAAAAGAGATAGAAATGTAAGTGGAAAAAGAAGAAAAGGGAAAGAAATGGAGGAAGGCAATTCAGAATTTTAGACATTTTGAAGGTTCAAAGGAAAAACAAAGATCTGCCTCCACAGACAAAACAGTTAATTCAATCAAGCAGTAACTCTACGTGAGGTGTGTGACCATGGCAACAACAGAGAGAGATCAGTGAGCCAAGCCTGGCCTCAGGGAGTCCAGGGACAAAGTCAGATACTGACAGTCAATCAGTACCTGAGTATCCATGATCTTCTGGTCCAGACAATGACTTAGCCACCAAACTATACAATGCCCCGCACATAGCAAAGACTCTGAAAGTGGTAGCCATTATTGCTGTTACCATCATTGTTATTGAGTGTCACCACTGTTTTCTCCAGGAGAAAATACAAACCAAAGGCAGGATCGGAGATATAACAGGCATACAATAAGTATAAATGGATTGACATGAGTACTTGTTTCTAAAAAATAAAACAAAACAAATCTCCATTAGTTAGCATGGCCCACAAATAGACACAGTCAAACTATTAAAAAAAAAAGTGGGGGTGGGGTGGGGGAATGGAGATTAAACAACTTCAGGAGCTTCACATGTACAGTTTGAAAAGCCAGTGATAGCCAAGATTTCTGGCCAATGACTATATGCCAAGAACTGTTCTAAATACTTTGTACATATTATTTTGTTGTAGCCTCATAACAATGCTTTGAAGTAGTAGTCTCATTTCACAGATGAGGAAACAGGCAGAATGAGGTTAAGAAACTTGTCTCAAACACACAGGCCATACAAAGAGCCAGAGATCCAATCTGGGCAATCTGATAGCACAGCTCTTTTCTTTCTTTTTTTTTCTTTTAATTGAGATATAATTGACATATTATTTCCATGTGGGCAACACAATGATTTCATATATATATTGAAATGATCACTACAATAAGTATAGTTAACATCCATCATCACAAATAGTTACATGTTTTCTTGTGATAAGAACAGCTCTTACCACTACATGACACTATCTCCCCCATAATCAATCATCCATCCATCCCTGCATTAATCCCTCCATCCATCCACCATCCATCCATCCATCCACCCATCCATCCATCCATCCATCCATCCATTTGCTCATTAATTAATTCATTCATCTATCCACTCATTCAGCAAATATTTGTTGACTATTATTCTACTATCTGTACCTGGCACTGATACAGCAGTGAAAAAGAAAAGTAAGGTCCCTGACTTCAAAGAGCTCACATTGGAGTGGGGTCAGGGAGAATGGAGGAGAGAGAGCACAAATACCATCCCACCAGAAGAAGGAAAGCAGTGGATCAAAAATATCTCTCCAAATCAACCTCTTCAGGCCTCAAGCCTTATATTTTCACAGACCACATTCAGAAAATCATTTCTATGGTGATTATAGTTATTAATACTATATTCTATACTTGGGAAGTTGTGAAGAGAGTAGATCTTAAACGTTTCATACCAAAAAGAAATAGCAATTAAGAAATGGTAATTATGTGATGTGATGGAGATAATAGCTAAGGCTATGATGGTAATCATTTTGCAATATATAAATGTCAAGTCACTTTGTATACCTTATACTTATATGATGTTATTTGTTCATTATATCTCAATAAAGTATTTTTCAAATACTAAGGAAGAGAGGGAGAGAGGAAGGAGAAAGAGAGAAAGAAGAAAGAAAGAAAGAAAGAAAGAAAGAAAGAAAGAAAGAAAGAAAGAAAGAAAGAAAGAGAGAGAGAAAGAAAGAGAGAAAGAAAGAAAGCTCTAAAATCCCAGCTAATGGACACAAAAACCATCAATGGCATTACAGCTAGATAGTCTACATTTAGCAAATTCAACAAACACATGAGCACCAGCCACTGTCCTCAGAATGACAAAGTGAAAACTGAGCACAGGAAGGCCCGGGCTCACTCAGGTAGTGGGAAGTGGGGACCGTGACTCTGCCACAGGTACTTAAGACGTGTTTTACCAGGGGATGCTGAGCCCAGAAGCTAAGAGTCTAAATGGGACCCCGAACATCCTCACCTTCCCTCTTTTTTCCAAGGGATTTCAGTCCCGTAGATACAGCCTAGGAGTCAACTCAGACCACCTATCTCTCTGAAATGAGGCAACTGTTTTGCACCAATACGGTGGCCTTCACAGCCAGATATACAGACTCCAGAGCAAAGGGCCAGATAATGGCTGAGCAGTCCCAGACCCATCTCAGCTTGAGTATGGAATGCCAATGTACAGATGATGCCAAGCCATGGAATGCAGAAACCTTGGCGGATGGCCTATTCTGGTGCAGGAAGTGTGAGTTCCTTAGGGAAGCACCTCGGGTTTCTCTTATGTCCAGAAAATTGTATATAATGCCCAATTGCAATGCATGTGTTCCATAAAGTCTCATGGATCAATTAATCATTGGCCCCTTTTTATTTTAGAATGAGACAACCATGTTAGACATCAGTGACTGCACCTGAAGTCGGGCGCAAGTTCCCCAGACCATCCCGGTGAACTGCAGGCACTGAGTCCCAAGACTTTAGTCAGGATGCTGATTGATGACTATAATGGCTCCAGTTACCACAATAGACAAATTAGTACTCTTATTGCCCTGGCCAGTTTGGCTCAGTGGATAGAGTGTCGGCCTGCAGACTGAGGTCAAGGGCATGTGCTTTGGTTGTGGGCTTGATCCCCAGTGGTAGTTGTGCAGGAGGCATCTGATTGATATTTCTCTTTCATTGATGTTTCTAACTTTCTATCCCTCTCCCTTCCTCTCTGTGAAAATCAATAAAATATACTTAAAACACATGCACACACACACACACACAAACAAAAAAAAACTCATACTGTTACTAACACTTCCATTTTCTGTTGGTCCAAACTTTCTGTAGGTTTTGAAATACAGGCAGGAAATTTAACCAGGTTTTTCCAGGGAAATATCACGTGAGCCCCAAAGAAGAGCAGAGCCTTGCCAACTTTTGCACCAGAATCTTACTCTTTTCATCTTTCAGCCACTTGTTCTGTAGAACCCAGGACCTCTGCAGGCCCAGAGTCCATCCTTCTAACCATCCTACAGGCCTGTACACAGAGTTGTGTCTGAGGCCTCTTGTGGGGAGCCGATATAGGGTTAAGCCTCGGACTGACCTGTGGGCAAAGTCACAAACAATTCCCAGCTTAGAGGGCACAGTCCTCTTAGCATAATTAGACTTGACCTTGTAACACTCCCTAGATCTTATCTGGGAAGCTAATGGGCTGAGGAAGTGCAGGAAGTATAACCATGGTGTAAACAAGTGAAACTCACAAGAACAAAAACAAGTGAAACTCACAAGAACAGTGTAACTTTGGTAACCACTACCTTGTTTACCGCTCACTATAAAATAAAGGCTCAGCTTGTCTTCAGATCTTTCTCTGTGGCCTCAGCCAGGCACAGGGAAGATCCAGGAGACTAAAGAAAGTAGAGAGTTCTGAACGCTGTCTCCGTGTAAAACATTCTTCGCCGACTCGGTCCACACCTTTGGGAACCCCTGGACCCTGGCAGCCTCTGTCATTTCCAAGGATCAGAGGCAGGCTGGGCCCTCATTGTGCTTCCTTTGGAAAACATAGACAGTAAGGAGTCATTGGAAGTTTTTAACTGAGGAGTAACAAGGTCAGAATCACGCTCCCTTTAAATGTGGCTTTGGCAATGGGGTGGAGCTATATTGGAGACAGTGGAAGTGGGAGGTGGAGAGAGAGTCTTTCTAACAATTGCCCCAGCAAGAATTAACTAGGGCTGAACTTCGAGTGATGACCATAGATGCTCCCAGGCCACCTGGCTGTCATTGTGTTCCAATCAGGAGGTAGAGTGTCTTCTTCTTCTCAGAATCTGCCATATGATAAACCCTCAAGAAATGCTTGTTGGATTAAGGAAATTTAATGAACCTGGAGTGAGCCCTTCATTTTTGAGATAGGAAACCAGGATCAGAGAGATGAAATTACCTGCACATAGTCATCTAGCTAGGCAAGAGCAGAGATGGGCCTAGAACCTAGCTTCCTGACTTCCTGTTCCAGCGATCTGCAGGCTTTCCAATGCATCAGAATCAGGACTACCAGAGTTTGACTTGATAGGTCAGGCATAGGGCTGGAGATTTTGCATGTCTAACAAATTCTGAGGTGATGCAGATACCACTGGTCTGCGGATCACATCGGAGAACCCCTGCCTTTTCCAGTTCTCCCTCTACCACACCTGGCCTTCACTGTCAGGAAGGAGGCCTGGCCCGTTTCTTTCACCCCCCATTGCTTGACTCTAAAATCTGGGGAGAAGTGCCCCAGCCTGACCCAGCCTGCAGAGGATTGAACAGCTGGGTGACTGAGAGCCCAGACTTGCAGCCAATACCGGGGTTTGATCCTGCCTCCACCAACTTTGGACAAGTTACTTATCTAATCTGGGTTCGGTGCATATATTACAAAATATTATAAGAATTAGATTTGTTCATATGTGTAAAACACCTCAAAGGTGCCTGGAAAATAGTAAGCATCTAAAAGGGATAGCTTTTACTCTTGCAATATCATGGATGGGCTTGTACCTGACCTCAGGGAAGTCCTGTGGTACTGCCTGGGTCAGAGAGGTATGAGACCAGGTAACCAAGTGATGATAGATTACATCATATAGTCATAAACGAGTACAAAGGTTGCTAGAAACACAGAGAGATCACTGTGGGCTGGTGCTATATGGAGCTTGTTGGGATTTCTCCGCATTCATATTAACATGGCACTCTTTCTGTTATTTCTCAGGAACCAGTTCATAAGGGACAATGAGTCATACAATCTAATCTCGGCAGCTATCTGCTCCCATCTGTCAGAGGCTGAGGTACCAGCTTGGATTGAGTAGATTGGCCAAAGCAAATGACAGACATCAAACTTTTGAACACCTGCTCCTGTCCAGCCCTCCAAATGCCCTCAGATTTCCTCAGCAGCTGACTGTATCTCAGTTCCCATGGATGTCTGAGAAACAGATGCTGAAATCAAGAAGTACCTGAGTGTGGGTCGCTGAGACGATGGCCACCTAGAGAACTATATATTTGGAGATCTACCGGACTCCTAGCAAAGTTTCCTCATTAGTCACTCCCATCTTTGGGGGATGGCTGGACAGGGTTGCAGAATGAAGCCATGGGGATGGCTCCCAACTTATAAAAGTAAGATCAGAGTGTCTGAGGTCCATTGTGGAAAGAACACTTGAGGAAGGAAGGATGACTGACCAAGTGACAGGACCCATTCCCCAAGTTCCACCGCACACTACAGCTTTGTCCTCCCAGGCAGCTCGGCCACCCCTTAAAAAGCTCCCTCCAAGCTTGAACGCAAACGCTCCCCTTAACAACACTCAGCACAGACGACACAGGCAAAAAGCAGTTAAGAATTTGATCTGTGGAATTAGAGCTAGGTACAAATCCTGGCTCTACCATTTAGAGCTATGTTACTTTGAGCAGGTCACTTAACACGCTGTGTCCTGATTTCCACATCCGTTAAATAATTCCTCACCAGGCTGTTGTCAGGATCAAATCAAATTCTGCATGAAAAGAAGCACCACAACGCCAATGGTAGTAGATGCCCAACAAACAGCAATTATTACATTACTAAACACAGCCAGAGACTCCACTAGAAAGGAGCCTGAGCACACCAGGCGTGGTGAGAATCCAGCCAGCAAAGCCCAGCTTGCTACAACCAGCTTTTTCCGATGGTTCACAGATCCTGCTGTTTCCATTCATGGTGTTCGAATGAATGCCAGATGTGCAACCTGTCTCCATTGCCTCCTCATTCCTACTGTTTAACTCCACGTGGGCCCATCCTGACTCCCTCCTCCAATCCTTTCACCCCAGCCCCATGCCTGGTCTGAGAGGCAGGCTCCACCCCAAGGACTGATACTAGGAATGGTATTGTCATACTATTCCCACTCACCCAAGTGCAGTTATACCTGCATTGGCCCAACAGTCTTAACACAGTGGGAGAGCCCCAGCACACTTATAAAAATCATTCATTTCACATAAATGGCAATGAGAGCCTATGAGGTGTCCCATCCCCAGGGGACCCTTCCCTCTTGGAAGCTGCTCCATTAGATTTTAATCCACCCAGCTCAGGAGTGTCTCAGAGAGTGAGGCCACGAGCCAGCTAAGGGAGAAGGCTGAGCAACCTGGACACAATGAAGAACCATTGCAGAAGCTGGGGGGGTGGGGATGGGGGGGTCAGTGGGGGAGTGCAATCTTCAAGCAAACCAGGGAATAAGGAAGGAATTGGCCTAGCCAGGTGGTTTGGGATGGTCTTTCCAGCAACCGTTCCTGCCATCTTCCAGGTGCCCAGAGGCTCCAGAGCAGGTGTGGTCAGGACATGTGCCAGGGGAGGCTGGCTTGGGATCCCCTGTGGCTTCCTGCCTGGACAAACACGCCCCACAGCCCTGGTGGACTGTCACCTCCGCTGGGCCCCTCAGGCAGCACTCACACTAGCCCATTGTTCTTCCTCCCTGGCAGCTCTGGAGCCCAGCTCCCCATCCTTGCCCCTAGCGACCCCTGCAGAGCCTCAGCGGCTTTGGACATGCTAAGCAGGCCCTGGGCTTACTGCTCATGGCTGCCACGCCAGTGGGTGCCACATTGGGGTGCTCAACAAGTCCCTTTCCTCCTGTGGGGACCTTCCTTCAAGCAGGGATCAACACAGCATGTTGTGAAAAGGTCTTTCTATTGACAAGGATTTTCAACTCATTTCTGCCATCAGAATCCTTTTTTATTATTTATTTTTAATCGTTTTATTGCTTAAAATATTACAAAGAGTATTATATATGTCCCCCTTTTTTTTCTCTCCTTGACCTTCCCCTAGCCTCCCATACCCCCCTCTTGTGTCCATTGGTTATGCTTATATGCATGCATACAAGTCCTTCGGTTGATCTCTTACCCACCCCCTCAACCCTCCCCGGCCTTCCCACTGTAGTTTGACAGTCTGTTCGATGTTGCTCTGCTATATTAGAAGTGGGATCACTGGGTCAAATGGGAGTTCCATTTTTAACTTTTTGAGGAAACTCCATACTGTCTTCCCAGAATCCTTTTTTTAAAATGAATTATTAGGCAGATCCTCCAAAACATAAAACAGAAGGGGACCCACTTGTGAGAACAGGGAGGGACACATAGGCTCTCTCTGAGTGTCTGGCCGTTAGTCCAGGCAGCCCCACAAGCATCTCCAGGGAATTCCCAGTGTTAGAAATGCTCTGTCCATGACACCCCCAATTCATCTTGCAGACTAATGTCTTCTCTCAGGCTGGCCCAAACCTGCTGCTGCCATGGCAGGTCCAGTTTCAGTCACTTTGCCCTTTACTCTCCTCCCCACCTGCTGCTCAGGGTGGTGGCAGGTAGCCATCAAGAGAAAACTTGTACCTGGGACTTGAGGGCAATTCAGAGCCAACTCTACCCTGCAAAACAGTTCGACTCCCTCAGTGTCAAGGGGCAAAGAGTTGGGGCTTCTGGTGGGTGTGACTTTAGAATTGCCCCCTTCCGTTATATGTAATTTCCCAAAACTGCCTTGGCACTAGGTAATACTCTAAAAACCAAAGCAGGCTGAACTCTGGGGTGACCAGTCAGAGTTACAGAAGACCCATCGCACTCCCCTGAGGCAGTGCCAGGGCCCCTCTGCCCTCCCAGGCATCTTCTGAATCAACGCCACAAGCCTGTCCAGCCAAGTGCACCCAGGTGCCCCTATTCTGATGTCCGCAGGTGCAGCAGAAAAGTAACCACTAGTTAAGATGGGAACATTTACTGTCCCCTGATTTTTTACAAAAACCTACTTACTGTGCTTTTATTTTCTTTGAGGTTCAGTCGACTTTCCCTTAAAACCAAGACAAACTGAAACCACAAATCTGGATCCCACCACAAGGCCTACTGCTTACACCACCGCCACCTGCACTGGCCTCCCCATGTGTGCTCCCAGGACCCTTCAAAGCCTTGCCCAAGACTGACGCCTTTCATGAAGGGACTTCCACAACTCCTTTTAGAGTGTTGATGATTCCATCCTCACTTCTTGATAATTAATCACATACTGCTTGCATTTTCAGTGAACGTTTCAGTGTTTTTATTTATTTCCCTAACTCCATTGTTCGTTTCTTGTGGGCAAGGACCAAGCCTTCCTAGAATCGCCCCATGATGTCCAGCACAGTGTTTTATTTTGTGATGTGCAAATGCCCCACAGGCCTGGTGGGCTGTCAACTACATGACAGGATGTTGCCTTTTTTCTTTGAAGCAGACAGTTTGGCTTCTTTAAGGTGAGACCTGGGTGTGCTTTCCTCCAGTGGAGCCACTGCCTGCTCAGGGCCGCTTCCTCAGCTTTTTAAAGGCCGGGTTCCCACTACGCAGCGGCACAGGCACAGCATCATCACATCCTCCCCGCCACCCCCAGGCCTTGCTGAGTCCTCAGGAGGCTGCCTGTCACCCACCTGTCTCCCACCCACAGCCTTGGAGCCCGCCAGCTGCAGACCGCTGGCCGGAGCCCTCCAGCTGGACCTGAACAACCCGCCGGTGCACTAGGCCATGGCCCTTCCGACGTGGCCAGAGTGTGACGTGATGTGCGGTTTTTATTTTAAAAAATTGCATCTTGCCCATATCAAACAATGATGAGACTTCATGATCTGAGAGATTTTGAAGTCATTCCTCCATATTACACATTAACCAGCTCAATTCTAGGGAGTTTACACAAGAAATACAGGAACAATGAGTTGGTGATTGTAAGTTATGTTTTATGTTTTATGCCAGGCAGCTGTGGTTTGTGTCTGTGGGGGACAGTGAGAGGTGGGCTTTGTCACACGTGCCTTTATCACTGCACTGTCCTGCCTCTTGTCATTCTTCCCATTCTGTGGCAAGGCAGGTGCAAAAGGACAGCAGGTTTATCTGTTACTTTATGTTTATCCCTGGAGTCGGATGGAACAATTATGAACTTTATTTTCCAGTTCAATTAGCATTAGTTGACTTACTCATTCCATCGGCCACATACTCCATGTGTCAAATACACATACAATTTTGAAGATGGTTGCCACGGATTTGTTTAAATCAAAGAAACAAAACTAGGGCTGAAAAGAACATGAGGAAGATGTTAATATCATAACTTCTTAGTTCATTTAATATTTTTCCTTAGCAAGCATGGATAAGTTTAGTCTGTATAAACATACATATCCTGTCTCCCAATATCCACTCTTCCCTCTCCAATCCACTTTCCAAAATGCAGCCAAGAAATTTATTTTTAATGCAAATCTGTCATTTTCTTCCACTTCTTAAAACCCCTCAGAGGCTTCCAATTGCCCGTAAGCCCTAGTCCAAATTCTTCATCTGACCTCCTTGGCACTCAGGGACCTGGACTTGTTACCTCTCTAACTTCATCCTGTACTGCCTTTGCCTGGGCTCTCTGGGGTCCCACATATTCAGTTTGAACTTCTTAAAATGTCTATACGAGGCTCTCTTTCAACTCAAGGGCTCACACAAGCTCTGTCTCTGTCTACAATGTTCCTCCCACTCTTTTCTTCCCTTCCCTGCACCCCTTCACCTGACTGATTCCATTTCAACCTTCAGTTTTCAGATTAAACATCACTCATCCAGAAAATATTTGCCTGAGCCCCAGAACTGAGAGTAGAGAAACTGCCAGGAGCTAGCCAGCGTCCTTTCTGTGTCTCCTCTTCATCATCAGCATTCTCACTTGCTTGCTTCCTCTCTGAGATCCTGAGGTTATGGACAGTGTCCCTCTTGTTCAGTGATGCATCCCCCAGTGCTAGTTGAATAAAACTGAAATATCTTCTAATTTCAGCCAATTTTCAGGACATATTCCCCACATACAATGCTTCAGGGATGAAGATACTATCCATCAAGTGAGTGCTTTGGGACTATTGTTTTGAGATAAAGTTTACAATTAAAGAGCACAATAATATACACAGATGTTGTATTATAAAGATACTAGAGGCCCGATGCACAAAATTTGTGCAAGAGTAGGCCTTCCTTCCTCCGGATGCCAGCACTGCTTCCCTCTGGCCATTGGCAGGCACTGGGGACCCTGGCTTGCCTTGCAGCCCTGGCTTCATCCAGAAGGTCGTCCGGAAGGATGTCTGGTCTAATTAGCATATGCTTTTATTATTATAGATGCACTAAAATTTATATGTTGTTGTTATTAACACATGTTGCCAAAATAAATTTAATTTATAAAAATAAAGAAATACTTTGCAGAAGAGTTCCATGGCCTCTAATTTAGTCCAATGTAGTGTAACAAATCAAATTGCTTCCCCTATAACACCCTTATTCTCTGCCTCTGCCCTGTCTACCAGCCTCACTGTGGTCTGTGGCTTGGGGGCAGAAGAGGAAGGAAGAGGGGAGTTATGGCCACCAGCATAACCACCGCCAATCAATACCACCAACCATATGTATGTTGTGGCCACCTTAAGTAAATCTGACCTTCCTACTGGGACAAAGGTTCTAACACTGCTGATGATCTGTGAGTCTGAGGCAGCCTCAGTTGATCCACAAGTAAGCAGAGATGGATTTATTACACAGAATAGCCAACCATTTAGGGCAGTGGTTCTCAACCTTCCTAATGCCGCGACCCTTTAGTACAGTTCTTCATGTTGTGGTGACCCGCGATTTCATTGTTACAAAATGGACATAATTAAAGCATAGTGATTAATCACAAAAACAATATGTAATTATGTATGTGTTTTCCGATGGTCTTAGGCGACCCCTGTGAAAGGGTCGTTCGACCCCCAAAGGGGTCACGACCCACAGGTTGAGAACCGCTGATTTAGGGAGTGAGGTTTCAGAGGGCTCCCCTGTCCTCCATCCACATTGATACACCTCCTGACCAAAATGTCCCAGTTAGACCTTGCTCCTTTTGCGTAAAGTGGTGGTTCTCAAACTTTAGTGTGCAATAGAATCATCTGGAAAACTTAAGCAAACAGATTGCTTGGCCCCACTCTCAGAGATTCTGATTCAGGAGGTCTGATTCAGGCCCCCCAAATTTGCATTCCTGAGTTCCCAGGCAATACCCATGCTGCTGGTCCAGGGACCACACACTGAGAACCTCTCCCTTAAACTAGGAACGGTTTTCAGCCCTGGCTGTGCATGAGAATCACCTGTGGAGCTTTTCAACAGTACAGAGTTCGAGCGGGGCCTGGCTTCCATGTTTATCAGTGTTCCGCCAATGATGATGGATGCCAAGGCTGAGAACCACGTGTAGGTGTTTAGGCCTGTTTAAAGCAATGCCCCTTCGAAAGGGCTAACATTTTTAAAGTGGAACCAGTGATTTACATGCTAGTGTGAGTGAGTTCCCCAGCTTTTCTGAAAGATTTTAGTGAAGGGAACGGGGGTGAGTATTGAAGGCCCTAGACAGAGGGACGTATATGGATGAGGCACACCAGGCGGAGGGAAATTGAGGCAGCCAAAAAATGCCTTCACTCACTTTACCAAGAGGGGTATGAAAGCCTTTGCCGGAGGAGCCCTTGAGTCTGCAATTGCAGCCACTTCCTTGGTCTCTCACTCCTTTGTATCTCTGTCCCACTGATGGCGGCCAATACCGTGAAAATGGGCGACATGAAACCACAGCTGGTCAGATATTCTGACTGAAGATCTGGATTTACTTAGTCTCCACCCAGGGGACCAGGGACATCCTAGAGCAGTGATAGAGAACCTTTTGAGCTCGGCGTGTAACATGAAAACACAGCTGGTCAGATATTCTGACTGAAGACCTGGATTTACTTAGTCTCCACCCAGGGGACAGCCGTGCCCTGACCTCTCAGGCACCTCATTGTCCAGGGACATCCTAGAGCAGTGATGGAGAACCTTTTGAGCTCGGCGTGTCAGCATTTTGAAAAACTCTAACTTAACTCTGGGGCTGTGTCACATATGGAAATTTTTTGATATTTGCAACCATAGTAAAACAAAGACTTATATTTTTGATATGTATTTTATATATTTAAATGCCACTTATCAAAGAAAATTCAACCAAAAAAACATATAGAAATTTTTTTATATTTGCAACCATAGTAAAACAAAGACTTATATTCTTGATATTTATTTTATATATTTAAATGCCATTAACAAAGAAAAATCAACCAAAAAAATGAGTTCGCGTGTCACCTCTCACACGCGTGTCATAGGTTCGCCATCACTGTTCTACAGAGCACTTCCTTATGGATTTGGTCATTGGCACGTCCCTTGTGCGTGGGACTTGAGTGGGACTTGGAGCTTCATTTCTTTTACTGGGAAAAATGACATATCTCTTTAACTGAGCATATTCAGTCACATGTGTAATCTCACTGCTTTTTAACCCCAATTGGAGTGACTGGTGGTGGTTGGGGGTGGGGGAGGGAGGACAATGTTTTTCTGGTTTCTTCTCCCAAATCCCAGCATTTAGTTCTCACTGCCTCTTGAGAAAGTAAGATTATTATTAGTGGGATAATCTCTGTGTCCCCACCTGTTGCCAGTGGAAGTGGGCCTCTTGGGGTGTCTCAGGGAAAAGAATTTCCTGAGGCCCCCGTGAGAGGATGAGGTATTATGGAATGCGTTATTGATAAGGTAACATTAAGGCAGTTCCCCTTCAGGTGGCATCTCCTTCCATCCCACCACGGGAAAAGTCCCATTTTGTCTCCAGTGGGGCTAGGATTAAAGCCAGTGTCCACGGCTTTTGCTCCATAGTCAGAACAGTCCAGTCCAGCACCAGGGTAGCTTAGCTTTCCTGGCTCTAAGCCGGACTAACTGCAGTCCATGTGTGTGGAGTCCATGCGGCTTCCAGGGCCATATGGATATGGAGGCACATGTTGGTTCAGGTCACGGAGTAGGTGAGAAATAGGAGCACAAACAGCAAGAGGAACAATAACAATCTCTTCGTCTGGGGGATTTTACTCTTCCAAGAGTCCATGTGCTTGCAGTGGCTCCACCCCCCCTAGCCAACTATCTTTGTTCCCGGGTTAGACTGACAGGCAAGCACCTTCCCTCTATCACCCCAACTTCACTGCATGTGCATCCATTTCCTCTTTTGTCTGACCCTTTCCCCCAGGGATCTGCAGGGAACGAACCAGTGGCTCCCTGTGGGAGGTGAAAATGCAGCTTCCTGGTGAAGCTGCCCAGATAACCATGCTTTTAATGTATGGCCTACCCTTTGCTTTCTTCCTAATATTAATATTAATAACTAGCTCATTACAATGGTAACAAGACCTATTTGCTTAGTTCTTTCCTGGCTATAAGCCAGCCCAGTCTACTAAGGGAATTATTCTTGTTGTTCCTGGAACAGCAGTCTCCAAGAATGAACTCCAAATTTAATAGAGTTTCCACTTTCAAACTGTAGCATCTCCCAGCCTGAAGTAGAGCCTGGCTACCCTGGGA
Organism: Myotis davidii; assembly: GCF_000327345.1. Classification (NCBI taxonomy): domain Eukaryota; kingdom Metazoa; phylum Chordata; class Mammalia; order Chiroptera; family Vespertilionidae; genus Myotis; species Myotis davidii. The sequence goes on from NW_006299520.1 coordinate 680,621, forward strand.
GTAAGGTTCCTAGCACTCAGGTGAGGAAGAAGCTGGAGAATAGCAGGTCTTCTTGCTCCCAGTTGCAGATGAGAGCTGGATGGGAGTAGGGCATGAGAGTGTTTGCAAAATGTGTTTCCCTTAATCCTGTGGTGTCCTAGGGATGGCCTGAATCAGGCCTTATTCCTGGCCTGCACTGTGGAAAGAGCTGGTATGGGGTTGGGGAGAGATAGTACAGACTCCCTCTGTGCTGGGGAAATCAGTGAGAGGTACTTATAGGAAAAGAATCCTGAGAAGCAGGAGGCCTAGACTCCCTCTAATTGACTCCGAAAACTGGTGCCTCCTCTCTGGGTCTCAGTTTCCTCATGTATAAAGGGAGGAGGGTGGACCAAATAATTCTTGTATGTTCCCTATGATTACACAGTTATGTGAACTGAATTGTTATTGAGTCAGCTACTTGAGTAATAGAAAAAGATAAAAACTTAGCTGTCTGACCTTGCAAGCTAGCCATCTGACCTAACAGGCTAATACTGATACTGATAATAATTCCCATATTCTTATGCCAAGTAAAAACTCATTATGTATACAAGGTTACAACTGTCTGTAACAATAACTCACACAGAGCCCTTTGTAATATCTGCAAACAAAGAAGCTTGAAAAGTATAAATACCGGAAACTTCCTGTATGTGGTGCTCAGAGATTTGGAAGAGACACCTCCCTCTGAGCCGTGCGCAATGAACAACTCCTAATTAATCGGCTTATTAATGCATCTTGTATCTCATTAGCTGATTTATGATACAACAGTGTTGGATTTAATTTACAAGTAACAAGAACTTTAGATCCCTCCAAAGAAACACCTCTCTCTCTCTCTCTCTCTCTCTCTCTCTCTCTTCCTCTTGCTCTGATAAGAGTTCATGTTAAATGATGAAGGATTGTCTTAAACAAGGTGATGTACAAGCAGATTAAATTTATGAACTTTACTAACATCACTTAAAGGGAAAATAATATATCATTCTTAAAGCCCTTAATCCCAAAGATAGAACATGTAAGTGAAGAAAAAAAATAAGAAGAAAGGAAGCCTTCTTCCAGGAGGTAGAGTGGAATACCCCTCCCCTTGAGTGTGAACTTAGTGACTCACTTCTATCGTATGGCGCATATAAAGGGGGAAATGACTATGGCAGAGAAACCTGCAGTCACTGTAACCAACAGGCCAAGGCCAACATGACCAGTGAGAAGTCATGTTAATGTCCTGCCTCCTTGATATGGCAGTGAGAAGGGCACTTCACCTCGGTGACATTCCTCCCCAGACCTTACAAGCCCCGTGTAATAATGAAAAAAGCCTTCAAACCCAAATTCAGTTTGACATTCCCCCAAATCCTTAACCAGCAATCTTCCAAACTGTCAAAGTTATAAAAGCAAGGAAAGACTGAGAAGCCGCCACAGGTTGGAGGAGGCTGACACGTGATGGCTAAATGCAACAGGGTGTCCTGGAGAGGATCTTGGAACAGAAACAAGAGATAAATAGAAAAACTCATGACATCCAAATGAAGTCTATAACCTAGTTAACAATATGGAACCAATGTTAATTACTTAGTTTTGTCAAAGATATCGTAGTTAGACAAGATTTTAGCAAAAGGGGGAAGCTGGGTAAAGGGTATCCAGGAATTCTGTGTACTTTATTTTTGCAATACTTCTGTAAATCTAAAAGTACTTCAAAATAAAAAGCTAAAAAAACTAGCAAAAAAAACCCTGCAAGTGGGGTGGACAAAGTCACCAATGCTGAAAATGTGCCGATTAGTAATGATATGGCATTGCTCTTTGGATGTAAGATATACCTTTTCAAATGTAAGATTTAAAACTTGTACATCATTAAACTTGAATTAAATGTCAAAAAATCGCATGACTATTTTTTTCTCCATATTCACAAACTTACGCTATAATCTGTAGGAGAGATTTTCTGTCTTGTTCATAACTGTATCTCTATTGCCTAACTCAGTGTATTTGTTGAGTGAATAAATGAATGAATGAATAATGCTATTCTGGGCTTTGTACACAGATAATTAGATAAATTCAATCCTTGAATCATTGGATTTTTACAATCTAATAAGCTACATATATAAATATTTTTACATAAAACATTTATACTTTATTATGTACTATTTATAAATAAATCTGAGAAATCTAAGATTTACATATAAAAATATATGAATATGTATGTAAACTATGCACACATTTAACTAGATAGAGCATGATAACAATATTAAACCAATCTGAGGAAAAGTGAATTTTGTCCGTTGGGATTTTTGCCTGTTTTTGTTCACTGCCGTAGTCTCAGCCCCTAGAATAGGCTTGGCATTAGCTGACACTCAACAAATATTTGTTCAGTGGATAAATGGATCAGGCTCATGTACAAGCCAAGGCGATGCCTCCCGGTTCCTTTCAGGTGAGTGTGTCGGAAGCGCGGGTTGCTGCAGAGAAGTGCTCAGTCTCCCAGCCTTAAGGCAAGTTGGCATGCGCAGTGTTTGTGCTAAATGTTCCCCTGTGCTGCCTTCGAGATCCTCCCACTCTGCCTTCCACGGCCTTTCAGAATCCGCCTTGTGCACAAAGGTCTGACTGTGTTTTTATTCAAAGGCAAAAAAAGAAATACCACATCGGAAATGTCTCCACTCACTCATTTCCACATTGCAATTTGTATTGACTTGGTGAAGAAACTCAACGGAACTGAACACCCCTTTGCAGAGTGGAACTCTGAGAGCCCCCAAGCAAAAATTTTAGAATGAGTCCCTTTACCCTTCTGAATTACCAAATAAACACCTTTCCAGAGAAGGACTTCTCTTGCGGGGCCCCCACGTGGTATTTCTGTCCATCTGTCTATGAGCTTTTAATTGAAGCATGCTTCTGAACACAGCATGGATAATTTATCTACTTCACACACCCTCAAAGTATAGCCTGTAGTTATAAAGATGAAACACAATTGTGTACACAGTAATCTGTCTGTGAAGCCAAAGGCAATTAACTCTGTGCTTTTTATGCTTCAGAATCACAACCTCAAACATTTCTGTTGTTCTCTTCCAGGTACTCCTATTATTATGGACTAAAAATTGAAATGAAGTGTCTTCTCTTCATGTAGCCACTAAACTTAATGGGGGAAAGGGAAGTGATTTTAGTGGGCTACGGTCTCCTTTACCTGCCTTGTTACCTTGGTTTTTCATGGGAAAATGAGAGAAGTTGGTGGAAGAATTTGTCTTTAGGACAGACCCAACAGCTGCAGAGAAGGCAGTATGAGAAGCACCCAACAGTCCACCCAGCCAAAACTAACTTTCTTTTTCTCCCACCACGGATACTAAAATTGTCAATATTCATTTTTAGCAAGTCACTTCCTTGTCTCTGAAAACTTGAATAAAGGTATTATCTGAGTAGGGATGACAAGGAGAGCTGGTTGTCAAACTAGCCAGCCAGTCATTTAAAAAGATCCTAAGGGAATGGTATATGGGATGATGTACTGGTTAGATTTTTTTTTTTATTGATTTCAGAGAGGAAGGGAGAAGGAGAGGGAGAGATAGAAACATCAATGATGAGAATCATTGATCAGCTGCCTCTTGCACACACCACCCCCCCCCCCGCGAGTGGGAATTGAGCCAGCAACCTGGGCATGTGCCCTTGACTGAAATCAAACCCAGGACCCTTCACTTTGCAGGCCGATGCTCTATCCACTGAGCCAAACCATTGAAGACTCCTGGTTAGATTCTGATGACAATGATGGTGGTGATGATGTTGATAATGGTGGTGATGACAGTGATGATATTGCTACTGATTATGGTAATGATAATGGTGATGATGGTGGTGATAGTGATAGAAGAGTATTGGCAGTAAAGCTAATAATGATAGAATATACCATTTCAGAAAAATGCATTTATGTTGCCATGATAAGCACTCTTCATTAATTATTCCAGTCCCTTCTCACATTCACTTTCATATATTCTTCTTTTGTAGATGAGAAAAACTAAAGATGAGATTAAGCAATTTGCCCAAAGTCACCCACCAAAGATTTAGGATGGTGCCTTCATTGAGCATCCTGTTTATTTCTAGGGTTAGGAAGCAGCTTCAAGGTCCTTGCAAAGGTAGGAGCTCACCATGAAAGGCGTAGAAAGCAAGGCATCTTCTGATTCAACCACCTGGCCTCAATTCCCCTCTGCTCCTGTCACTACAACAGTTACTTCTCAAGGAGTAACAGACCCCAAACTGACTTCTCTACCACCTCTGATGAAGAAATACATAGGAAAGGACCAAGACACATCTTGGTGAACATGGCTAAAGCTGCTGGGTGAAGAACGTTCTTTTACATGGAATTTTCTTTTATTCCCTGGGGAGGGAGGATAGATTAGCCATGCTGGGTCCAGTGTCCCTAAGAAACTTAGAACTTTGAGAAAAAGACCAGGAGATGACTGAGACACAATTAGTGATATGCTCTATTCATCTCGCACAATCTCATCACCAACACTGAACAATTTCATGTGTTATCACATTATTACCTCATGGTATTACTTTGTTATTTTAATCTATTGTTCCATTCGTTCGATCTTTCTAACTAGACTGCTAACTCTTTGTGGATGGAGACCATAATCCCATTTTTTTAATGCATCATGTCACCATGTCCCTGCACAGTGCTGGGCATGTTGTAGGGGCCTAATACATATATATAGTCTGATTTATTGATGTACCTCCAGTGTATTGGGGACTCAGATGGACACTGAGATGTCAGAACAATGAAAATCCAGAGAGTTTGAAGAGATTCTCAAGCTAAACTATAAAACAAAGATGGCCCACCTGATGCTTTTCTGCAAGCATCAGACAAGCTTTCCTAAGGTTTGGGATCTATAATAGATTCAAGGCCTCAATTTCCTCAAACGAATCAATAAATCTTTCCGAAACTCTTTCTTACTCTCAGTTTGTAGTGTCTTAGAAGGGAGCTTGCACCATCACTATCCCTCACCCTTAGGTGTTCCTTGATCAAAGATTTAAGAATTGCCACTTGGGAACCAGGGGAAAAGGACATGTGATGCATTTTAGCCATAGGCTTACCCTCTGGCAAACAGTAAGAAAGCCTCGTGGGACAATATACCGTGGAGTTGAAGTGGAACATTAAAGAAGGGTAGTCAGTGTGAGCAATGATGCTACTCTGGAGAGCAGAGTCAAACAGAGAGAAGAGTAGAGCAAGGCAAGAGGGGAAAGTAGACTGAGATGGCAAAAAGGTCAGCAGCAGGGGTGGATGAAGGTGAAACTAGAAAGATGAGGCAGGAGGTTCCAAACACAGAGAAGGCAAGAGTCAGCATAAGCAGTAGAAACACAGTAGGGGTGGCACCAGAGAAAACCAGGAAATGCAGGATTCTGATCATAAAGTCCTTCAGTGCCTTGCAGCTCAAAGTGTGGTCTTTGGACGAGTAGTATCTGCACCACCTGGGCACTTGCCAGAAATAAAGAATTCAGGTCCACCCAGTTCCACTCAATCTGAATCTGCACTTTTTCAAACAAGAGCCTCGCGGTGTTTGAATGTGCATGCAGGTTTGAGAAGCACGTCTTTAACATCGATTTTGGTGAATTTCCACACAATGGACTCCAGACACACACCAGGCAGGCCACGTTCACAATCCCTTTTGATCCTTTTTGTACCCACATTGCAGCTGAGGAAATTGAGGCCCACTGTCATGGTCACACAACTAGTGAGTGGCAGAGCTGGGGTGTGTTCCCAAACCAATTTGCTTCAAATATAATGTTCATTGATGTTTCAGTGGAAATCCATCCTAAGGGTCTGAGAAAGGAGTGGCCTGGCCAGGACATTGACAGAGAAGCTGCTGGGGGCATGTATTAAAGGGTGTCCCAGTGAACAACAGAGGAAGGCTCCTGCAGTTCATGGTCTGAAGAAAGAGGGAAAGTGTGAGCACACATAACTTATGTCTTGTAGGAAGATATAACCAGGGCCTTCTGAGAGCGTTGCGACAGGGGATGTAGCTCCTCCCAGCACCTGTCCCCTGTCCCATGCCCTCCCTGGGCTCAGCTAGTGGCAGGGTTGCTGCCCTTCCTTTCCGTTTGAAAATGTCAATGTGGGAGCAAACAGAGAGTGAACTCTCTTTCATGTGCCAATTAGTCATGTACCACTTGTAACATTTCTTGTGTGTGTTTTGTGTGTGTGTGTGTGTGTGTGTGTGTGTGTGTTGCATGTATTCATTTCAGGGCTGTTTATATAAAGTGTTTTGTTATAAAACTCGATGAAGCAATCGGAAGCATCAGGCAAACAATTTACCTTTTTCTCGCAAAGAGTCTCAGAAGCACAGTGACGTTCTTAGTTTAGAAGTCCCAGTGTGATTCCCCACAGAGCCACATCCGTATCTGTGGGAGAGACCCTGGACTCAATTTTTATTTCAGCCCTACGATCAGAGAAAGGATTCCTCTCTGAAAATGTGTGTGTGTGTGTGTGTGTGTGTGTGTGTGTGTGTGTGTGGCAGAATAAAAACCCCAGAAAATTAGAGTTCT
>NW_006299520.1:687190-690553 GCF_000327345.1 Myotis davidii
ACACAGAGAGTGAACTCTCTTTCATGTGCCAATTAGTCATGTACCACTTGTAACATTTCTTGTGTGTGTTTTGTGTGTGTGTGTGTGTGTGTGTGTGTTGCATGTTATTTTACTTTTTCTTTATTTGTGGTTGATCTCCCTACAAGATTTTTATTAAGTTCCATGTGAGCTGAAACTATCTTGGATTTAATTGGATTCCCCAAAGCACAGCGCAGACACACAGTGTGTTTAAGGAGGTTTTGTGATGGATTCCCCCTTCCAGAGTGGAAGGCAGCCCAGCCTTTCCCAGGCCCCTCAGGCCCCCTCAGGGAGAGCAGTCCGGGTGGAGGTGCCTAGTTCTGATTGCTAAGGGGACCTATCCCCAAGGCTGCCAGACAGTCCCCGTTGACCTCCCCACCCATGGGACGTCCCCATCTTAGGCTCAGGGAATCCCTGCTGTGCCTCACCCTCCACTTTCATCTTCGTGGGAAACGGCAACATCACCACACGTGGGTGTGTGGTGTGAAGACATAAGGTGGGGTTCTCGCCTGGGCAGCCGTTTTGCTATGTTGTTTTCCTGCCTCTTCCTGAGGAGATAAGATCTGGACAGGCTTGTGGTTCTCTTCCACCAACCCTCAAAGGCAACAAGCAACCAAGTTCCCATTTCTCACCCCATTTCAGTATCTGTAATGAGATCGGGGTCACTTGAAAGCAGCAGTAAAGAAAAAGGCAACTTCCCAGAACACAGGGAGATCAATGCCTCTGAGCTTCCCTTTCTTCTCAGAAGATCTCCAGGCAAAGCTGATTTGCATGGGCTGCCAAGCAATTCGCTACCTCACAGGGGGAGACTCAGCCTGAGGTTGCTAGGGATGCTGCCACCTTCCCCAGCCCTAGGGGTGGGGGTAGGTGAGTACTTAAAAGAGAACTAACTGTGGGGGTCACTGGGGAGGGGAGCAGACTGCTCTGGAAAGACAAAAGGATACAAGGTCTTATATCCTTTGAGAGGGAGAAATTGCTAAAAAGCATAAATGGCTAGGCACACAAACCCAGCTTCTTATCTGGCTCTGAAATCAGATTCTAGGTTCAAGGTGCCCTTAACATGGACTAACTCCTCTGGAACTCAGGGTGAAGCGGAAGTGAGGACCATCTGCCTCAGCTTCGGTGCAGGGTGCAGAGAGCAGAATTAGCCCCGCTCAATTTCCATCACTCCTCACTCCTCCAAGCCTTCTCCTTCTCCTTCATTCCCACTCAGGCTCCCTCATTTTATACACTGGTAAAACCAATCGTCTTGATGCTAATGTTTCTGAGAAGTCAGAGAGAGTGAGTATAAAAGATAGCAGCCTGTAGAGGGCTTGAAAGGGCAGAAGTAGACAAATTAGATATTTTTCCCTTTTATTTAAAAAGAATTATGCCCTGCCCTGGCTGGTGTGGCTCAGTTGGTTGGAACATTGTCCTGTATACCCAAAGGTCCCAGAGGTCAGGCTCAGGGATAGGGAGAAAGAGAGGTTGGGATTCTTTATGCATCATCTCCTGGTGAGAAATAATGTTGGGACAAGGAAGTAGGTATGCTTGTGGTCCCATGTGACAAAATGGTGGCCATCCAAATAGCCAGCTCATCAGCTTCCTCAGACACATCCACATGAAACAAGTTAGAGACTCTGGCCTTCCAAATGGAAGTCCACCTGGTCACAGAGTTGGAAGGGATGAATGTGCAGTCCGGACGGGGAGGGGATATAGAGAAGCCAAAGGCCCAGAGGTTAGAAATACAATGGAATATAGCAGCTCCTTTGTTGTTAAGTTTCAGGATATTTTCCATTCTGGGAAACCAAGGATGTCTACCTATTAAGACACAAGAGCTTGGAGGGTGTGGGGAAGGAAGACTTGGGTATCACTGATGGCATATTCTGGTTGAGAAAATGAGGTTGTATAGACTGAGTCTATAGGGACTCTGTTGGTTCCTTTCTGGGTCCCTAGTTAGAAGGAACTGAGTTCCTCTCTGTCTCTCTCTGAACTGGTTATATTATTACATTTACTCCTAGGTAAGGTGTGCCTCTCACTCGAGGTCTCCCAGATCTCGGGGGGTTCTGGCTTCCTGAGGTTAGGTCAGAAGAACAAATTTGAGAAGCCATTAGTCACGCCAATGGGATGAAATAATTTGGGGTAGTTAAGGTGGATGCAGAGCATACCTTCGTTCTAGTTCAATATCCCAGCACATCCTGGACCTCCCAAAAGGCACAAAAAGGGTCTGCTAGGGCAGGACACTGTGACTATTAAAAGCACAGGTTTGGGGATCAGAGCCCCTGGATTTGTATCCTGGCTCCACCACATACTTTGTAACCTTGACAAAGCCATTTGACTTCTCTCCACCTCATTTTCTCACATGTAGGAAAGGGGTAATAATGGTCCTTGATAGGACTCGATGAGATGTTGTGTATACCTAGCACAGTGTTTGAGCAGCTTAAGTGCTCAATAACTAATAGTCCCCCTGATTGTTTTTATTCCTATTATCATTGTTCCCCCCGCCCCCCAGATCAGTAACCTCACTGGGCCTGCAGTGAATTCTTTTAGAGCAGATTTGTGAAGAAGCCAGTCCCCCGGTCTTCCCCAAGTCCCAAGCTCTTGAGGAGTGTCACCTGAGGGGCTCAGGCCCCTGGCAGTGGAGGGTGAGCCTACATTTTGGATAGAGTTTGGCAACTCCAACAAATCTGTCTTATGACTCTGGGTCTGAACCCAGCTTTTTCATAGATGGAGAAATTAACTACAAGAACTTACCCTAGTCAAAGTTTTATCAACTCTGATTGAAGGACTACACATAATATTAAGCAGCAGTTCTGGCTAGGTTTCTGCCAGTCACTGCTTCGCATGGCTGCCTCAGCTGCTCTTCCTCTTCCTCTTCCTGTCCTCTCTTTGCTGATCTGGACTCAGCTCGGTATTCGTGTCACATGGTCATCGCCCAGGTGAGCTCAGCTCAGCGTGAAACAAACAGCTCATCTGAAGGCCCCACACGTCTGTAGCGGGAGAGTCAGCCCTCCTCAGTCTCCTGTCCTCTCACAAGTGTCTCTTTCGGTTCCATCTTGCAACAGCCAGGCAGAAAGGCTTTTCATCTAAACTCCTGCAGCCCTCCACCAGGGAGCACGAGCGGCCCCTGATTCTGTGGGCGCTGGGTGGTCGGCGCCCACTCCCTCTGTCTGGGGGTCCGTCACTCAGCTTTAAAAGATGTCTGGTACAATGTGTTTTCAACAGGCTTGTATGTTTGTTATTTTTTTGAGCTTCAGTTTTAGATCCGTTTGGGTGTTCTCCAGAGGAGAGCCACGCTGACTTGGCATACAACCATTCCCGCTCCCACGCTCCTCCCTGCTCCCAAGCGTCTTGAATCCCTGCTGA
>NW_006299520.1:690724-702217 GCF_000327345.1 Myotis davidii
TCCCCACACCCCTTTGACCTGGCTTTTTCCTCTAGGGAAGTGGCTGGCAAACTGCGGCTCACGAGCCACAGTTTTTTGGCCCCTTGAGTGTGGCCATGAAGTTTCAATCATACTGTATGTGCATGCCCACACATGGTATTTTGTAGAAGAGCCACACTCAAGGGGCTGCAGTTTGCCGACCGCTGCCTTAGTGTATATCTTGGTCCCTTACAAAGGCACCCAGCCCCAGCAGAGAGAGCCACAAGCTGTGAATTGCTGATAGCTCCAAACAGGGTACGCAGGGCTAGTCAGATACTGTCCTGCATAGAGATTGGGAGTCATAATAGATCTCCCTAATATATAGAAACAAACACAGACAGGCAGTCAACATGGGAAGACAAAAAAACAAGTCTCGAAAGAACAGAGAATTCTCCTGAAGAAGAGCTAAATAAAATGGAGGTAAGAAATTTATCAGATATAGAGTTCAAAATTATGGTGGCAAAGATGCTCAACAAAATGAGAAAAGAATAGTAACTATGAAGATTGACATGGCACTAATAGAGAACATGGTGGATATCATACTCAACACTGCTTTCTTGGCCCTTCCACAAACCTCTGCTCTGTCTGGAGAAGGTGTATTCATTTGCTGGAATGGCCATGACAAAGCCTGGGTGGTTTAAAAAACACATATTTACAATTCTGGAGGCTGGAAATCCAAGATCAAGGGGTCGGTAAGATCGGTTTTTTCTGAGGATGGTTCTCATTGGCTTGAAGATGACTGCCTTCTCCCTGTGTCTTCTCATGGTCTTTTCTCAAATCTCCTCGTCTTATAAGAACACCAGTCATATTGGATTAGGGCCCACCTACACAACCACATTTTACCATAATTATCTTTTTAAAGAATCTGTCTCTAAATACAGTCATATTCTGAGGAACTTCAGGTCGTCAATACTGGTGCTCACAGAAGCACCAGAGGATTCCTGATAAAAGCCACAGCCAATCGATCTAGGACCCAAGTGGAGAAATAGGCCTGTGACTATCTCCCTTCTCGGCTGACTTTCAACTCTGGAGATTGAAAGCTTCATCCAGGCCTGGTGACCAAACGTAACCCTGTTCTGCCATCTCCGTTTCCTGTATGTGCCTCCTGGTCCCTTCCCGGCCCCACAGCATCGGTGCGATCTGATGTTTCTGTAGTTGAGCCAGAGCAAGAGAAGGTGTCAATGTGGAAAAAATAGAGAGGCACGTCTCCCTTGGGACTAGGATGGTAAATAGCATTGATGGAGGCAATTTCCAAGGAGAACTACTGGCTTGCTTCCCAAGCTCATAAGCGGAACATAGGAAAAAGGTCCAAATGCCCTCGCTAGATGGAGGAGAGCCAAGCCACCGACAAGTGCCAGCGGTAGGTTGCTGACTGCCAGCCAGATCCCTGCACTGCTAGACAGGAACCAAGATGGAGCAGAGAGAGAGGCCTGGCACCAGGACAGCCTTCCCCTCAGCGGGGCCCCCGCTGTTGCCTTCTGCAGGGTCATAAGTCCTCACAGCCCTGATTCCCAGGGTTGTTCTTCATTGGTGGGTGCCAGTTGGCTAAATGTCAATATTGGAAAAGAGTACAGGATGTGAGCTTCCAAATCAACCGACTCATTGTAACAGACTTGGCTTAGCTTGGCTGCTCAGTGCTTAGACAGCAGGGGGGGGCGTTGCTGACTCAGCGAGGGGAGCCCAAGGACAGGCAGGTGAGGGAGTGGCTGGGAGTGGAGCATGCTCACTACAAACAACTGGAGTGGCCTAGAGATTAACAGAGTTCAGGTGCAAGCTGCAACCCCGGTCTCTAGAGGAAGGGAAGTTTACAGGCAGGCATCTCTGCTGCCCCTGAGCCAGGTCTCAAGGTGCAAAACCCTGGAGGACTTGCAGAAACCAGATGCTCACTTCTCCAGGCAATATTAAAACTTCATCGCAAACTATCGCAAGCAGTCTGGATGAGCTGCTCCTCAATCTTATTCTGAAACTGCAACTATAGCAGGGCAGACCGAGCTAAGAAGCCTAGCTCTGGCACTGTCACTCAGGAGATAAGATTCAACAACCTTCCCTGGACCAGGTAGCATTCTGGGCTTTGCCTAGAGAAAAACACATTTTTTACATAAATACCAGAAAGCTATGAATCTGGAGGAAGAAGGCAATGGGTATGGGAGGCAATGGACCCTACCTTAAGAGGGGGAGGTAAAACAGGAAGAGATGAAAATAGTGATCATTTTCCAAGAGCTGAGCCTCAAAAATCACAGGTGCTGCATTTGATCTCTTTAGCCTACCTCTGGTTCTCCCCTAGATGGCAAAAACATGAAACAGCATCCACTCAATCTGGAACAGGCATCAACTAAAAGGTGGGGGGATTCCATTGGCCACCTAGTGACCCCATTCATTCACTCATTTAGTGCATATGTGTTAAGTATCTAATTTGTACTAGGTACTGTGCTGAAAGGTAAGTTAGATAAACTCATAGGCCCCAGCCTCATGAAGCCTACATTCTAGCTAGGGAAGAGAAAATAATACAATTCAAAGTATTTATCATCGTGGTAATGCCATCGAGGGCTTTGGGAGCATATGTCTGGGAGGTCTGGGGAGGCTATCTTAGAAGTGACACCTGGGCTGGGCTCTGAAGGATGAGTGGGAATTACATAGATAAAAGAATGGGATAGGGAGGGGGAGAGCAGGCCAGGAAAAAAGGAGCAGCAAATGCAAAAGCCTTGAGGTTGGAAAGAGCGTGCAGAATCAAGAGACTCAGAGATTCCTAATGACTGGAATCCAGAGAATGATGCGAGATGGGTCTGAAGAGCACAAGTCCCATCTGCGCTCAAGACCATCTGCAGGTGATGGACATTCATGCTGCTCACCCCACGCCCCCCACCCTGAGAATCCTGGGGACATACACGCGCACACACACACACACACACACACACACACACGTCTCCCTAAATGCTCACATGGCCACCACAGCTCTGCAATGGAAGGATGTCTCCCTTTATCTTACCCTCAGCTCTTCCCAGTCTGAGGCTGGGGGTCAGGGGCATGAGAAGACAGTCACCTGAGTGCAGAGACCCTGTTACAACTTGGGAACACTCCCATTTAGAACTTTTCGGCCTTTAGCTGCAGCAGATTGGCCGAGGCCGGGACAGACCCCTCCCTGAGGGCTGCTCAGTGAGCATGGACAGGAGGCAGGAGCACAGAGCACACGCAGGAACTCCGGGTTCCACGTGAGGCCCTCCTCACAGCCAGTCCCCAAGGGGAGCCCAGTGTGGGGGGGAGGGCAATCCTAGCAGGCAGATGCTGTGCGATCACACCCCTTCATCCCTTTCCCTCTAACCAAGACACCTTAAGTCAGGGCATTTGTGCATTTTCTTTGTGTGCTTAACCTGGGCACCCCCCAACCCCTGGGCACCAGGCACCGTGGATTTCCACTTCTTTTCCAACTGAGGCTACAGCAGCCCTTGGCATGAGCTGGCCACTGTCCAGCATTTGCCTACACAAGAGAGCTTCGTTTGGAGCTCCTCAAATCTTTCCTCAGTCCCTGAGACCCTCACCCTAGTGCAGCCAGAGCAGGCACCACAGGGAGAGAGCTCCCCCTGCTGACAGCTCGCTGTGGTGGCAGGCCCAGCGAGGTTGTGGATGAGCAGTTCTCCTAGTCACTGGTCTGTGAAATTAGGTTCCTGGAACACCTTCTAGCTCCCCTCAGTCCCCTCCCAAATAAGGACAGCATTATCAGGGACATGTTGAGAAAAATATCCCTTTATATCAGTGCCAGTGCTTCCCAGAAATCACAGGACTTCAGACTGAACTTGAAATGACACCCAGACTGGGCCCATCGCTGGGACAGACTGATGGGATGTCTCCAGGGTCCTCGCGGCACCACGCTCAAGGAATCAGGTGTGCCAGGCAATTCAAATAAATGCCCACGCTGACTGGCCTACCCCTCCCCAAAGGAATTCTTAGACACTTTACCCACCTCTCACACTGCAGACAACCAAGCACAGCCCACAGCTTCTGAGGAACTTGTCCACGTCCCTCATATGAAATTAGTAATAATATAATGTACTTGGTTCTCAAAATACATGGCATTTGTTATCTCATGTAGTCCTCAACTACAACCTCCCGTAAAGCAGATGTCACCATCAGATGAGGAAAGTGAGGCGTAGAGTGATGAGGCAACATGCTGGACAGACACTGGGAACCGGGGAACCTCTGAGGCTGGAAGAAAAGAACCTTCTCTCCTCGCTCTTGGCACTGAGTTCACCACAGGGACCCTCCCCAGATCTTCACAGCCTCAGAGCCACCAACTCTAGTGGGTCAAAGGCTTAATGGAGAAATAGAAGAGCAGGGAACTGGCACAGTCTCATAGACTTGATTGGCCTCTCCCGCCCTGCCCGTCACTATAAAATGCATCTTCTGAGGGAGCCAGGAGAGGGGTCGGGGGGGGGGGGGGGGGGATGCAGGAGATCCTCATGGGTTCAAACTCAGGGCATCTCCCATCACAGCCCAAGTCTGTACAACTCAGGGCCTTCACCACTTGGCATGGGATTCACCTTCAGGTAGTTTTTGCTGTAAGACAACACATGCAATTTGTTCACATGTATTGGAGTTGATTAATCAGCCCAGCAGCAGCAGTAGGAGCATACAAGAATGCTAATTGGCCTGAGAATCATTCATCATCATTAAAGCTGTAAGATTGTGTGGTTACTAATCAACCTGGCTTGCAGATAAGAGTAAAAGATTTGCCAGTCATGCAGGCATTCATTTAGTAATTCAATGGACTTTTTACCTAGTATCTTCCAGAAAAAGACACTGTATTCTGTGCTTGAAAAGCTGAATAAAAAAGATCCCCTTAGTAGAGCCGGATATCAGAAGACCTCAAAGAAAGGTAAACTATGCCAAGTGCCATGAGAGTTACAAACTGTCATGATAGTTTGGAAAGGAGATGGTCATGTCCCTCTGAGCAATCACAGAGGGCTGCAGGAAGGAGGTGAAATTTGAGCTGGACCTTGGATAGAAGTAAAAGAGACCGAGATGATGAGGCATGCATTCCAGGGAGAACAGGTACAATGGTGAAAGCGGGGAAAACGAAGGGTAGTTTTTGGAAGCAGTGAGGATTCCTGGTAGGACGTAGCAGCATTTGTGTGTAGGGAGTGGTAACATTGCTGTACCAGGCTCTATATGTTAGATTCAGGTTCTATGCTGATCATGGGGATACCCCAGTAAACAAAACACATGAAATCCCTGACCTTGTGGACTCTACAGTCCCTCCAAGGATAAGGCTGAAGAGAAAGCCTGGAGAACCCCCAGTTCTGCTCTTCTAAGGAGTTTGGGAATTTTCAGGTTAGCACTGGAGTTAGTGACAGTTGTTAATACTGAAAGATTATGATCGAAGCCTTTTGGAAGATTAATCTGGCCCCAGAATATAAGACAAATTTAAGAAGAAAGGGGAGGGGGATTGAAAGTCAGTTAGGAAGCTATTGCAGTAACCCATCAACAGGGAGAAAGGAAAATAAAGGTATGAATGGAAGAGAGACTACCCAGGTAAACTATATGCATTTGGGAACTAGCTGGATACAGAAGGCAGGCAAGGAAAGCATCAGACTGATCTGGGCTCTGGAGCCTATGACTTACAGAATGTTGCTGCCATTATTCAAACCAGGGAGTCCAGAGGAACACACTGGGGTGGGAATGAAGATGATGAGTTAAGGTAGGGGATGCCCAGCATCTTGCCCACCAACAGGGCAAGGAGCATTCTATTCAAAGAGAGATGAAAATAACCAAGAAACCATGATGAAAGGGCCAGTGCGAAGGGCAAGTAATGGAAAAAATAGTAAAGGAGGGCTAGATAGTGAGCAGTTATATCTCCTCAAGACCCTAGCACCTACTGCTCTCTCTCCATGGATCCAAAGCTCTTTAAAGAGACACTTCCCCTTCTAAACACCATAGCAGAGCCCAGGAGACCAGGCAACAGAGAATCTACAGTAGAAATACAGTAGGATGTGGTGGGGATGTGGAAGGGGATTTGGATTCTAGTGGTAGTGAGTGGGCCTGAGGTCTTCACCTTCAATGTTCCTGTAGATCTAATACTTTATCTTGATTTCTGTGCTGACCGTGATTCTCCCTCCACGCTCCAGAGACCCCGACTCTTGGTCCAGAGATCTCGCCTTGTCCGTTTTCCCATTACCGCCTGAGCCCCGGCTGGCCCGCTTCCAGGTGATGACCACACTGGCGTCAGAAAGACAGATCAGAAGGCACCGTCTTGGCCGGCCTTGTACATACTCTCTGCCCCATCTCACATTGCATCAGCAGGCAGGCCCAGGCAGGTCTGCAGGCTGGGATGGGAAAGAGGCACGTCCTCCGAGTGTACTCAGGGTGCCTGTGCCCCAACAGAGTACGTGCTCTGGGACCTCACGGGGACTCTGGGTGGCACAACCAGGACATTTCCCAGGCTTGCAGCAGCCAAGTGCAAACACCTTTGACTTGCAATCCCACCACCAAAGTCTCAAAACAGAATGAAAATCAATTTCTCACAAATGAGTTGGTTTCCTTGGAGACCTAGCATCCCCTCAGTGGCAGGCTTTCGTCACAGATGGGTAAGAAAGTCACCGCCACCTCCATTTGTCTGTTGGAACATGTCTTTTCTCTCACAATGCCATTAAGCAAACCCTAGCAAACTGGAGCTTCTAACTTGAAAAGTAACTATTAAATGATGAGTTCTCCATAGCCCTAAGATTAGAGGAAAAGTAAGATCCAGTCACAGAAAGATTCTTCTTTTTCTGGAGAAAGGCAGCCACGAAACTGAGCAGGATCCTGACCTGCAAAACTGTGCAAGAGCCTCCTAGCGAGGCCGGGAGAAAGCTGGTCGTGGGCAAGGAGAACCGTCACCAGGCCTCGGCGTAGCCCAGTGCCCAGACATCCGACTCTGCTCACAGCTCGCCAAGTGCTCTTACCTCACCCAGGCGATAGATATATGGCTAACTCTACATGAAAGGGCAGAAGAATAAAAAAAAGGATTTTTTCTAATAAATATTCTTTTGCAGCTAATCCACCCTTTGTAACTTTCAGGCTTCATGGAGCTGGCAGCCAGCCCATCAGATAACAATGCAGCTGTGACCTGAGAAACGTGAGAAGAGCAGATGAATAAAGATGAAAAACATGTTTGGTAACTGTGTCTGCGGGGAGGTCCGAAGGGAGCCCTCAGAGGGATACCCTGACAGCTCAGGGACCCCAAAACCAATGCCACCCAGAAGCGGTGGCTACCCCACAGGGTCGGGGGTCGGATGCAAGGGCCCTGAAAGCGGGTCGCTGGCTGCTCTTACTTTTTGCACAGTCATTTGCTCCCCGCGCCTCCCTGAGCTGGCTCAATGGAAAATGGCAACAAAATGACAAGTTGTCACTTCACAAACCGTACCTGCTTTTGGTGTTCCCCCACCCCCGGCATCAGACTGAGGGCACACACAACTCTGTGGGGAGGTAGCACACTCCCCTCCCCCCCGCCAGCAGCCTCATCAGAAGAGGAGGCTGGAGGGAGAGGGATCTGACTAATAATGACCAGAAATAACCTAAGGTGGCCCGGCAAGTGCATGGGTGAAAGGGAGGTACCAGGACAGAAGACGTCTGAGTTAGGGCTGTCTGCAAACTCCGGGTTCTGTATGGGTGACAGAGGGTAGAATGGACATACTGGACTTCAGTTATGATGTGACAAGGACTATTACATCCATGAAAGAAGAAGGAAAAGGAAAGAAGGGGAAATGAAGGAATTGAGTTTCTTGTTTATATCTAGTTTCCATCTGTCCACCATGATCTATGATCATAAAGAAAGATCCCCAAAAATCAGCCCCCAAGGTTTCTTCAAAGCCTACCCCAGGGTCCTCTGCTTCTCTGTGCAGCCCTGTCCTCAGAGCCTTGCGGCCCCGCTCACCTACAGAGCCTCCAACTGGAGATCCTCCTGCTCGCCCAGGAGGGACTGGAAAGTGCCGCTGGGGCTCCGATAAGCACTCGGGACAGCAGTGGAGAAACCAGGAGAACAGCCAGGCATCAGCAGCCCCTCATTATCCAGTCAAACATTGGCCCAGAGGCCCAGAGGCCCAGAGCCCTGGGGCACAAGCCCAACATTAAATCATTGGTGTTTTGTTTTTTACTCCCCTCTGCTATCTGGCCATTCTCTCCTAGCCAGTTCTTAACCCCAGCCCTCAGGTGTCCAGGCAATTCAGGAGAAGCGTGGAACAGGCATTCACTCAGCTCCCCAAGGAGCCAGTGGAGAGACACCAGTAAGAGGCCCAGCAGGAGGGTCCCAGCGGGAGAGACAGGAGGAGCTCCCGGGCAGCCGGCTCTAACAACCAGGAAGACAGCACGGGGATCTTGGTAGCTCAAGGAAGAGGTGGTCCAGTGATAGACACGAAGTAACTTAGCAACAATATAAACACCATGTTAGACCACGCACTATGCTCTGTTCTAAACTTGCCCCATTCACAACTTTGTCCCATCTTCACAACAAGCTACATTTTTTTCCATTGAGGCAGAAGTCACAGAATATAAAATTTATCATTTTATTTTTTTAATATGTAAGTATAGTTGGTATACAACATTAGTTATATTAGTTTCAGGTGTACAGTATAGCGATCGACCGTTTTATATTTTACAATGTGATCACCCCATTAATTCTAGTTTGTCAGCATGGAAACTTACACAATATTATTGACTATATTCCCCTTCGCCCTATATTCCCCTTTCTTTTCACTCATCCCCCCTGCCATCTCCGTTCCCTCTGGCAACCATCCCTCTAGTCTCTGTTTCTATGAGATCATTTTTGTTTGTTCATTTGTTTTATTTATTTTAGACTCCACATATAAGTGAAACCATTTGAAATTTGTCTTCCTCTGTTCAACTTATTTCACTTAGCATAATACCCTCTAGCTCCATCCATGTTGTCACAAATGGCAAGATTTCAATCTTTTTTTATTGCTGTGTAATATTCCTGTGTGTGTATGTGTGTGTGTGTGTGTGTGATCTTCTTTATCCATTTATCTATCAACTAGAGGCCCAATGCACGAAATTTGTGTAAGAATAGGCCTTCCTTCCCCTGGCTGCCGGCACTAGCTTCCCGCCAGCACCCAGGACCCGGGCTTCCCTTGCAGCCCCAGCTTCATCCAGAAGGTTGTCAGAAGGATGTGCAGTCTAATTAGCATATTACACTTTTATTATTATAGATGAACACCTAGGTTGCTTCCATATCTTGATATCTTGGCTATCCTATCTAATAAAGAGGGAGTATGCTAATTGACCCTCATGCCATCACTAAGATGGTGGCGCCCACAGTCAATAAGGAGGGAATATGCTAATTGACATGCCCACCCTCAAAGATGGCTGCGCCCACAGCCACAAGATGGCAGAGCCCAGTCCCCTTAGTCCAGCCAGGCTGCTCTGCACACCTGCCTCCAGAATCCCCCCAATCCCTCAGCCCCACAGCCGCCCAGGGCCAGCTGAGGCGCTGCCGGCAGTGGCAGCAGCAGAGGTGTGATGGGGCATTGCCTTCCCCTGATCGCCAGGTCGCCTCCCGTCCCTGAGGGCTTCCAGACTGTGAGAGGGAGCAGGAGATTGTGAGAGGGATGTCCAACTGCTGATTTAGGCCTGTTCCCACAGAGATCAGGCCTAAACTGGCAATCAGACATCCCCCAAGGGGTCCCAGATTGGAGAAGGTGCAGGCTGGGCTGAAGGACACCCCCCGCCCTCCCCCAGTGCATGAATTTTGTGCACCGGGCTTCTAGTTGTAAATAATGCTATAATGAAAACAGGGATCCATATATCTTTTTGAATTAATGTTTTCATTTTCTTTGAATAAATTCTCAGAAGTGGAACTGCTGGTTTGTATGGTAGATTTATAGTTTTTTGAGGAATCTCCATATTACTTTCCATAGTGACCGCACTAATTTGCCATCCTACCAACCCTTTTCTCCACATCCTCGCCAATACTTGTTATTTATTGATTTTTTTATAATACCCACATTGACTAGTGTGAGATGGTGTTTCATTGTAGTTTTGATTGCCTCTCCCTGATGATCAGTGATGTTGAGCATCTTTTCATGTGCTGTTGGCCATCTGTTTGCCAGAGGCCGGCAGAGTAGTTAGGTGTAGATCAGGCTGACAGGGGAGTGGTTAGAGGCAGTCAGGCAGGGGTTATCAGGCTGGCAGGCAGAAGCGGTTAGAGGCAGTCAGGCAGGCAGGCAGGCGAGCGGTTGGGAGCCAGCAGTCCCCGATTATGAGAGGGATGTTCGACTGTCAGTTTAGGCCCACAGGGATCAGGCCTAAACTGGCAATCAGACATCCCCCAAGGGGTCCCAGATTGGAGAAGGTGCAGGCTGGGCTGAAGGACACCCCCCGCCCTCCCCCAGTGCATGAATTTTGTGCACCGGGCTTCTAGTTGTAAATAATGCTATAATGAAAACAGGGATCCATATATCTTTTTTCAGATATATTCCTGAAAGTGGAATTGCTAGGTCATAAGGTAGTTCCATTTTTAATTTTTTGAGGAACCTCCATACTGTTTTCCATAGTGGCTGCAAAAATTTGCATTCCCACCAATAGTACATGAGGGTTTCCTTTTCTTCACAGCCTCACCAACACTTGTTGTTTATTGATTTATTGTTGATAGCCATTCTGACAGGTATGAGGTATTATCTCATTTGTAGTTTTGATTGCCTCTCCCTGATGATCAGTGATGTTGAGCATCTTTTCATATGTCTGTTGGCCATCTATCTATATGTCTTCTATGAAGAATGGCTTTTCAGGTCCTCTGCTTATTTTTTATTGGATTCATGTTGTTATTGAGTTGTGTGGGTTTCTTATATATTTAGAATGTTAACCCCTTATGGCATATAGTCTTTGTGAATATAAGCCAATCAATATGTTGTCTTTTTTTTCGAAAGATTTCCCTCATTGCGCAGAAGCTTTTTACTTTGATGAAACCCATTTGTTTATTTTTGCTTTTATTTGCCTTGCTCCAGGGGACTTAAAAATAGAAGAAGAAGGAAAAAAAAAAAACCTAGTCAAACTGATGTCATATAGCTTACTACCTGTTTTTTTTCTATGAGTTTTATGGTTTTAAGCCTTATATGTAAGTCTATAATCCATGTTGAGTTTATATTTGTATATGGTGTAAGAGAGTGGTCTAGTTTCTTTCTTTCTTTCGTTCTTTCTTTCTTTCGTTCTTTCTTTCTTTCGTTCTTTCTTTCTTTCGTTCTTTCTTTCTTTCGTTCTTTCTTTCTTTCGTTCTTTCTTTCTTTCATGTCTCTGTCCAGTTTTCCCAACACCATGTATTAAAAAGACATTGTATATTCTTGCCTCCTTTTTCATAGATTAGTTGATCATATAAGCATGGGTTTGTTTCTGGACTCTCTATACTAGTATATATTTTTTATGCTGGTACCATGCTGTTTTTATTACTATAGCCCTATAGTATAGTTTGAAACCAGGAAGCATGATACCCCAACT
>NW_006299520.1:702787-715621 GCF_000327345.1 Myotis davidii
CCACTTCTCCTTCAGCTGCTCCCACTTAGTTTCTCATGTCTTCCAGACTGTGTTCTCTCTTCAGGTCCCGATATACAGCCCAATGTCACTAAACATTGCTCAGTCTTTCCTGGCTGCGTGCTGTTGTTGTATTGTTTTGTTTCCCATCGACAGTGCATTCTCCTCTCTTCTTCATTCATCTACATCCTATCCCCTCTGATTAGCACAGGCCTCACTGAGCTCTTTTCTGAATGCAGAAAACACATAATAATAACAGTAGTTAACACCAGGGAGGCCTTGCTATGTGTCGTGCACTGTGCTAAACACTTTTCCGTGCATGGCCTCATCCATTCCTCACAAAGGAACCCAGATGAGACCTGGAGAGGTTAGAAATTTACTCAAAATCCATAGCACTGGTGGCAGAATAGAATCTGGTCTTTGTGATTCCAGAACCGAATCTCTTAACCACTGTGTTACGGGGCCTCTCGATTGAGTCTGGCCATCAGAGTACAGCCCTGCCACATAGGGAGTTAATTATTTCACACCGCCTGGCTTTTCCTTCCCACCACTTCACAAGCACTTCAAGGCCAGGTGCCATGATGTAACAGCAGCCCCGTGCCTCCTCGACACAGATTCGTTTCCTTCTCCTCCCTGTGCCCCCAGAGGGTCTATGTCAGTGAAGAAAGAGTTTCATATTCAGAAGCAGAAATTAATGGACTTATCTGAAGGGAGAACTGGTCCTTGTTCCTTGATCCAGAAAATAAAGGACCATCACTTCAGTAATGTGCAGGGGTGAACTGGGAGTGGGAACGTGCAGGGCAAGAGCTACCCATTGCTTTGTGGCTGGCCTAGAACCCCAGGCCCAAGATTAAAGCAGTCTAATAACAGTAACTCCCATTTTTCGAGCCCCTGATATGTGTCAGGCCCTGTATTAAGCACTGAATTTACACATCTCATGAGTCCACGTACCAAACCTACGAGGGAGGTACTGCTATTATCACCTTTTATGGATGAGGAAATCAAGACTCAGAAAAGGAAGTTTCCTAAAAGTTCCTAGCCACTAAGGAGCAGTGTCAGAGTTTGAACTTAGGGCTTTCTGATTCCAAAATGAAAGAGGAGGGACAGAGCCCTGAAACCTACTCAGGGAACAGCTAAGTTTAATTATTAAATTTTTCCATATTATCAAATATTTACTACTTATAAACAGATGTTAATTGACTCATTTATGATATGGTCACTGCTGCTAAGAGGCTTACCATTTAGGCAAGAGGACGGGGGAAGGGAAAAGCAGGAGGCAGGACAACCAGCGGGCGGACAGCAGCGCCGTGGGCTGTTCTGTGACAGAGCTGAAGGAGTAGAGTAAAAGCTGGGGAAGTTTAGGGAAGGGATCTAATTTAATGGCTTCAAAGTTTCCTTCCAACGCTGATATTCTGTTGATTGCCCCACAGTCAACGAGAGATATCAAAAGTGGGTTCTAGCCCTAGCCCATTCGGATCAGTGGATAGAGCATCAGCCTGCGGACCAAAGGGTCCCAGGTTTGATTCCAGTCAAGGGCACGTACTTTAGTTACAGGCTCCTCCCTGGCCCGGGCCCTGGTCAGGGCTCATGCAGGAGGCAACCAATCTATGTTTCTCTCACATCGATGTTTCTCTCCGCCTTTCCTTCTCTCCTCCACTCTCCCTAAAATTCAATGGAAAAATATCCTCTGGCAAGGATTAACAAAAACAAACAAACAGAAGTGGATTCTAGAGAAGTTCAGAGCTGAGGCCACATACTTAGAGCCATTAGCATGAAAGCAAGTGTGGCTGGGGTTCCCCAAGGAGGACACAGAGGGAGCGGAGCAGAACCAGAGGACTGCGCACCGAGGACACTGAGAGGGGAGCCACGGAGGCTCTGTCACAGGCGGCAGCGAATCAGTGAGCACCTAGGAACACTTGCTCCTCACGCCTTTGCCATTCAACAAATATCCATGAGTATTACTCTGTGCCAGGCTCTGTTCCTGGAGCTAGAGAGAGAGCGGTGAGCACCGAGGGAAAGCCTGGCTCTCAGGGCACTGACACTCTTGGGGAATGCTTGTGAGCAAGACATCTCACTGCGGGGTGACATAAAAGAATGTAGCTCATGATCGCTACGCCCAAATCACTCAATGCTGGGCTATGGATACTAAACAAACACACGGGCAGCCAAATTGCAATCCAATATTTAAGTAAGATGAAAAGGAAAGGACAGACAGGAGAAAATAAAGTTTTGTCCTGCCAGGTAGAGAAGATATGAACATGTGTGAAGGCAGTGAAGAATGCTAGCCAAAGTTAATTATAGACTGCCTTACACTGTTTAAAAAATTAAACTTCCATATTCCTCAGAAACCGAATCTTGTTACCGCTACTTCTCAAGTAATAGGTCTGTTCTGCCTAGGAGCAGTTCTACAAGCCCTGTCATCTCAGCTGGGCCAAGCCTGGTAGACTTCCTGGAAGGTGAGGCAGGAAGGAGATGGTGTCCAGCATTTGTTCATAAATCAGTATTTACTGCTTGTACTGCGCCGGGGTTATAAAATGGTCATTGCATGTACACCAGTCTGATTTCCTTATTTTACACATGAAGAAACTCAGGCATGGGATGTAAAATGTTTTTGTCATGGTTAATTAGCAGCATCAGCAGACTCAAATCCAAGTTTCCTATCAATCCCTCTTTCTCCAGATAGAAAAAGGACCATTCATCCAGGAGGGGTTAGGGAGGCAAGGAATACTTGAGGTCCTCCCTGCCCAAGTCCTGGACAATATCTTTGTTGACCCCCCACAACCACCACCACCACCACCTGTTGTTCTTCCCGCCTCACTCGTATTCCATCAGCCATCCCATTCTGGCTGCAGAATAAGAGACCTCACCCAGCAGGTCTCTAAAGTTCAGACCTCACCTGGTCCTGGGTGTCTCCAGCGAGATGCAACTGAGAAAGGCTGGTGCAGGCTTCCCCAGGGCTGCCAGGTTCTGACCAGAACGCTGAAGTGTAGCAGTACATACCCTGGAGGGCATGAGAACCGTCTCAGGTTCCCAAAGCAAACAGAGGTGAGGGCACCAGGCCACAGGGCAATGGCAAAAAAGACCTCTTTGGTGGTTCTCTTGGCTGGAATGCACCAGCACCACCCATTGCTGGAACAGAAACCCAGCAACCCAGCTCTGGTCTCCCAGAGCCTCCTATGGTGGGGAGGGGGGGCGGCCGGGGAGTCGGGGAGGGGAAATCTGGAGGAGGCCCACCACCACAGGTGAGCAGGGGAAGAAGGAGAAGGATTCTTGTTTCCCTGGAGGCTACACCCTGCCCTGGGGAGAGCATCTCCCCAGAAATGACACTTGAGGCGCTGGCTTGAGGCCATGAGAGCATGTATCCCAGGGTTTGATTTCCTCTTCACAAACGAAGGCAGGCGAAGAAAGGAGTGTTTTGGCTGAGCAACACAATACTCTGGGTCCGGTCCACCAGGCTGGGACCTGGGAAGAGCAAACAAGCTGCCCTGTCCCAACAGGTTTGTGGGCACCGGCCACCCACTGCCACTCACTGCTGAGGCGTGGACATGGGGAAAGCCAATCCCCTGAGAGCAGAGTGGAGATTCAGGGAAGACCTCTGCTCCAGCCTCAATCCCCAGAGCAAGCCCAGGGCCCAGCACTTAATGCCATCAGATGTGGCTCTGTACCCCACCCACATCCCATGCCACCTCAGTTCCCACTTTCCTTACTGACCCGACCTCAGCTCCCAGCTATAAGTCCAGGATTTCTTCCCCACTGATGTGTACCTATGGGTTGTATAGTCTCAGGCCGGGAGCAAGCCACCTGAGACCCAAATGGTAGGCCACAGAAGTAAAATGCTAACAAGCGGCCTTCCTGCAGTATTCTGCAACTTACAAAGTGCTTTTTACAGATGGTATTTCCATCCTTCTGGCAGCCTTCTCGATTAGGCATTAACAGCTCCCCATTTGACAGATATGAAAGCAAGAGGCTTAAAGAGCCATGCACTGGAGGGGCCGAGTCAGGTCTTGATCCTAAGCTACCCAACTGTGCATCTCACCCCAGGTCCGAGGCTGGCTACAAACCCAGCAGCCTGATCACGGGATGGTGAGGAGCATGAGCAGAATGGGTCAGAACTCTGGCCCTAGCTGGTTTGGCTCAGTGGGTAGAGCCTCGGCCTCCGCACTGAAGGGTCCCAGCTTGGATTTCCTCCAAGGGCACATGCTGGGGTTGCAGGCTCCATCCCCAGTGGGGGGCATGCGGGAGGCAACCAACAATGATTCTCTCTCATTGATGTTTCTATCTCTCCTTTTCCCTTCCTCTCTAAAATCAATAAAAATATATTTTAAAAAACCAAAACCCCCAAAAACTCTGACTTTCCAAACCTGGCAGCTGGAGGAGGCGAGCGGAGGGAGGTGGGTCCAGACCTCGCTGACCCTGGAGCAGGGCACAGTCCCCGCCCCCTGCGGCCGCCCTGCCCCACACCGGCCCGCGCCCTGCCCTCCGCGTTTGTTTTGCTGAGAGTTTCCGTTGGCTCGCGTGTGGGTGTTTGTTGTATTCCTCCTGCAGATGGCAGGCAGCACCCTGTCCCCAGCTCCCGCCCGGGGCTGGGTGGAAAGCAGCCGCTGCGGGGCAGAACAAAAGCCTGAGCAGCTGAACAGCCCCGTCAGCCGGCGCCTCTTATCCCACCGGAGCCCAGACAATATCTTTACAAAATTCCTTTTAACTCTCCCATCATCTGGGATCTTCTTGCCTGGCTCCCCCCGACTGGCTCCCGCAGCATTCCCCAGCCCTCACAGGAACATCTGCTCCTTCATGGGCAAAGGACACACAGTTCCAAAGAGCAATGTGGTTCATTTGGGGGAGGGATGTTTTGTTCTGGGTGTTTTTTTTTTTCTTTTACTTTTTTTTTTTTTTTTTTTGGCTTTCATCCATTACAGGCCCCTCAGAACTCAGAGACCCCGTGTTCACAGGAACTTCCCGCAAGAGGAGAGGCGTGTATTGACCTGTGGAAGGCAGACAATAATCCTCATCCTCCGTGCTCAGAGCCCCCTCCCCCCTTCCCCTTCCCCTCCCCTTCCCTCCATAGCAGAGCCCGCAGCGACCCTCCCCTGTTTCCGCCCCAGAAGGGCGCTCCATGAGGCCAGTGGTCCCCCAGGGACTGGACTGGCGGCTGATGCCAAAGGATGGAGTTTCTCTGTTGTTAAAGCAAATGTTTCTCATTCGCAAGTCTCAGTGCTCCCACCTGGCCCCAAGAACTGTGCTCACCTTGAGGACTGGTGTCCCTCCCTCTTGAAATTCGCTGGGCCAACCCCAGGGCCCCGGCTGCCAGGTGGTACCCATGCCCAAGCAGGAGGCTGAATGGCCAACGCCTGCGACCCGGCCTCTGCTCCCACCACTGTCTGGTGATCAGGAAACAAGGGTAGACAACCCAGTTTGCACCCCGTGCTCTTACCTGCTTCTGCCACTCAGCCCAGTTTCTCAGATTGATGGCTTGGTTGATCTTGGGTGACCTCCGTCAGCCACACCTCTTCTAGGCCAAAGGCCCATCTCATTCCATCCTCATGCTCAGCTCAGATTTGCAGCACCCCAGGAGGCCCACAGTTTCCCAGGAGGGGAACCGGTGGCTGTCACTGCTGACCCCTGCTGCACAATATTGTAGGCCTACCCAGAAGGAGGGAGGGC
The DNA here is from genome assembly GCF_000327345.1 of Myotis davidii. Lineage (NCBI taxonomy): Eukaryota > Metazoa > Chordata > Mammalia > Chiroptera > Vespertilionidae > Myotis > Myotis davidii. The sequence continues at coordinate 708,446 of NW_006299520.1, forward strand.
CTTGGATATGTCCAAGCTGACCCCGTCATCAAGGACTTTGAAGCAGCTGAAGCCTGCTCAGGGGAAAGGCAGAGAGGCATGCCAGGGTATCCACAGGGCCATCAGCAGGCAGGACGCTAAGTCTCCGGGGCTACCCTGGCTGTTCTGCACATGCCCACAGAGGGTCCCGGACTGCCTAGTTCCTGGGTTAAACTGCTCACTCCACTTTGTGCAGGCCAGATGCTAGCACAGAAAGAGAATGTGGGCCCTGGTCCGCAGACGCTGCTTTTCCCAATCCCTAGAGACCCAGTGTGACCCAGGGCACATGGCCAGGCTGCATGCACCCCATACTTTCCACTTCGTACCCCTTGCCCTCGCAGCCCCACCCCCTCGCCTGTCCTGGTCTCTAGACCTTCAAGGCCTGGCTCCTTCCTAATTGAAGGCAGGCACTTTCTTCTGGGCATTTCTTCCTGCGCTTACCAACTTCCGCCAAGCATTTCATTACCTGGGTACACATCTCATCTGCAGACTGAACAACACCAACAGAAGTAACTTACTCATCTCTCTCCTCACTGGCCTCCCACTGCTCCCCCCACCCTGTACCTAACACTGTGCCTTCCACAGAGCAGACATTAAGCATTTTCTGGATCAGTAAACCAGGATAAACCCCCCAAGTCCTTGGCCCCTAGGGACCCTGGCTAATGCACTGGGGAGGGAGTGGCGAGGGCAGGGAGGAGACACAAAAAAACCAAAACATGCCCCCATTTCTCTGGCAACCAAATATATTACTCAAAATTTCAAGAGAGAACGCTAGAGGATGTTTTGGGGGATATGGTCAGCGATGTAAGAACCTTCCCCATCCTTACTGGACCTTGTCCTGAGTTTCTGGTTATATCCCCTGTGGCACTTCTGTCCCTACACTCCTGTTCATCCATCAGAAACCTCTGGTTAACATAGTCAGCCCTTGACCCCCCATTTCCTGAACTTGAGAAAACACAGGCTTCCCTTGCCTGGGTGCTGGGCCTGCCTGGTCAGCGCCTGAGGCTGCCCCCTCTCCTGTGCACCCAGCCCAGCAGGCAGCTAAGCCTCTGTGGTCAGGACCCCAGGGAGGCCTCCGGGTGATTTGCATATAATCACATACAATGCTGGGCACAACAAAGCCATTCCACACAGCAGAGCCTTCTCAGCTGAGTTTAAGGTTTAATCTCCTTAGTACAAAAGTTTCTGCTTTGCTTTGGAAGGCTTCTGGGGCTCTTGCTAATGATGCTAAACAAATAATCACCCTTTATCCCCCTCCAGGATCTTTGCCCCGTGCATTGTGGCCCCACAGGCCCATGTTGTTGTGGTTTACGGGCCAGGCCTGCACCTGCACTGTTTGTGTGACATCACGGGGCACCCACAAAGCTCTTTTAAAGGGAGCCAAGCACAGCAGCAGGGGAGAAGGCACCAGCCCAGGGGCTGCTTGAACCCAGGCCGGACACCAGCTCCAGCTTCCCACACTCCCACACCCTCCTGTTCTCCCTCCACCCAGCAACCCAGTACCCCACTTCACTCACCCCACACCCTCCTCCCCAAATCCACTCCTTTACTAATCTTCCGAGTTGATCCTCTTCCTCTTCCAGACAGTGCTCAGCCCCCTGCTTCCCCCCCCGCCCCCACCCCAGGCTCTCTCAGCCCCTCCCCTTAGACCTTGGCTCGTCAGCTTTCTCTTCACTCCAGCACTTGGCCCAGGACCCACAGGGTTTGCCAAGCAGAGAGCTTCCAGGACATTCGAATTCATGCTTTAGTTTTGTCTCCAGCCCTCTGCCAGGTCATTCTGAGAATGAACCACGATCCCTTGTCTCTTATATCATTAGAGGGTATGGAAGCTGATAATCAGACAGTTATCTATCAGTGTGTAATAACCCAAACCTAGAAGTATGAAATGACAATTACTTCATTATATCTCACAATGTCATCGCTCAGAGACTCGTTTCAGTCAGTTCTTCTCTGAGTGACATCCATGGGCGCTGCTCATCAACGTGGCATTCAGCTGGCGAATGGGTTGGCTTGGATGGGACTCTTGACCAAAGGGCCTACAAGAGGTCGCATCAGCCTAGCAGTCTCAGGATCATGAGAGTCCTTCCATAACTGGTCAAGGCTGCCAGACAGAATTCCAAAAGCAGTGGGCAGAAGCTGCAAGGCTTCTTATGACCTAGGCTCACAAATCCCAGAATCCCACTTCTGCAGGTTCCAGGGGAACGGATTTGCAGTTGTATTTACCTACCACACCAGCTAACGTGGTCTTCTCAGGAGCCAGCAGGCCCTGTGACCAGTGCAGGAGCAAAATCCTGCACCCCAAGGCTGAACAGCCCAGCCTCACAAACAGAACCTCACAGTTAGCAGCCTGCAACACTAGGTGCCGACCTCACTCCCACCCTGACCCCAGCCTCAAACAAACACTCTGCCTGGCCCGGGGCCAGCATTCCAATTGAGCCACTGCTGGGCCTGTGGGCAGGACTTTTGTTTTTGTTGTTTTTGTTTCATCTGCTGCCAGAGCTAGAACTGTCCGTTTTAAAGTTGTTGTTCACCGATAGCTGTAGTTGGGAGAGATAAGGAGGCTGAGTCCATTTTTGCAGAGCAAAGATGCTGCCATGAGATAGGGGAGTTCATGCCCGGACTTCAAATCCCATCCCAGCCCTTGCAGAATAGCTCCAGCGACATGTCCCTGCTAAAGGGAAAGGTGGTCTCTATGTCCTGCTCTGAGGCCCTTTGGGAGTCAGAATGTGCCTTGAGGGTGGGGTGGGAGGATGGGGGGAAAGAGGATGGGGAAGAGGGGAGAGGGTATAGGTTCCTATCTGCCACATCACTTCGGTATTCAGTAACAATCACACGAAGCAATGCTGGTCAGACAGGCTCCGGCAGACCCATCTGGCCGAAACCAGCTGCATTTTTCCTGGCTCCAGGCGGGAGCAACAAGTTGTTTTGCTCCAGGAGCTAGAGTGCGGGGTCACGTCAGTCACGCCAACATACAGGTCTTTTATATTTTCTGTATTAATATGTCTCAAGTTTTATTATGACACATTCATAATAAAGGAACGATGGATGCAAAAATAAACATCCCTGCACCCACCCGTCACCTAAGAAAGAAACTGTTCCCAACACTGTTAAAGTTCCCTGTGCCACATGTCTTTCCAGGGCTCTGGAGAGAAGGGGAGGAAGGGGGTCTGCTCATTTCCACCCAGGAAAGGGGAAACACGTTGGTGGGGAAGAGAGAGGCTACCCTCAGCATCAGCAGTCACTGCTCTCTCCAGAGAAGGCCGCTTCTAAGAGCCTGGGAACATGTCTTCCTTTAACCTCCCCCCCCCCCGCCCCAGCTCAAACTCCCCAGATCCCACAGTTTGAATTACTCACTAGTTCCTTAGGGACTCCCCAGAGATTGACTCTTATGTTTCCATGTCCACCTATCTCCCACACTCGGCTAGAGTCTTTATGATGGCGCATTATTCATTCTTGATCTCAGGAAAAGTTCTCATACAGAGTCAGGACTCTGTTGCTGAGTTGAATGTGATTAATTCTTGGGAAACCCCCATTGTCAGTGGGCAAGGAGCACAAAACTTAACGCACAGAGAAAGAAACAGTGGGTGGAAGAATAAGCGACCAGAACACAGTTGGCCCCCAGAACTTGGTTTCTAATACCATTCTCTCATGAGAGGAACCAGGACTCCTGGGAGAAATGGTGCATTCTAAGACTGGGGAAGGAAATATACAAGTTGAGCATAGGGTATCTTCTAGTGCCAGAAATGTTAAAAAAAAAAACAAAAAACTTTTTTTTTTAAACACAATGATGGGTTATGTCAAAGGACCCAGGAACCAACTGAGAGAGCTCCCAGTGATCAATGCTGGATCATTTTGAGAGGAGGGGAAAAGGAAAGAAAGAAGGAAAGGAAGGAAGAGAGAAAGAAGAAAGAAAGAAAGAAAGAAAGAAAGAAAGAAAGAAAGAGACAACCTAAAGTATGAAATCAATATCTATCAGTTCATTCTATACAAAAAAGTAACTGGCCCTGGCTGCTGTGGCTCCATTGGTTCGGTGTTTCCATGCTCCGAAACATCGTTCGTTCAATTCCCGATCAGGGCACGTACCCAGGTTGCAAATTCAGTCATCCCAGGGAGGCAACTGGTTGATGTTTCTTTCTCCTTCTCCATCCTCTCTCTCTCTCGAATCAATAAAAACATATCAATTACATAAATAAATAACTGAATAAATAGGGAGAAGAGACACATTTCCCATGCAGAAGAATTCCATAGACTCTATGTAAGTCCTCCATGCACAGGGAGTTGGGGCATAGCTTTCTCCTTCTTACTAGCAAGTGTGGGCTGTACATAGTGACTTCCTTCCAAGGAATACAGTACAGAGGGAAGAAAAAATAAAAGAATAATGTCACCATGGAGACCACCTGACAAACACTACCTCAGCCAGGTGATCGAGTCGGCATCAGCAGGGATGTCTCATGGTGACAGCAGGTCCCCTCCATCCCAAGTGATGAAAACAGGGCTTTTTTGTGGTCTTCTTCCCCAAAGCCCCAGTGCTAGTGCCATCATTAGAAAAGCATCAGCCAAATCCCAATGGAGGGACATCCTACCATATGCCTCGCCAGCGCTCCTCAAAACGGTCAGGGTCATCAAAAACAAGAGACAGATGAGAAAACGTCACAACTGAGAGGAGCCTAAGGAGACATGACAACTACATGTAACATGGGATCTTGGCACAGAAAAGCACATTAGGTAAAAACAAAGGCAATCTTAACAAAGTAGGACTTCAGTTAATAATAATGTATTGATTCCTTAATTATAACAAAGGCACTATCTCTCTATATAAAAAGTCTAAGCTACTGTTATAGCCGAACAACCAAACGACCAGAATGACTGGTCGCTATGACGCCCACTGACCACCCCAATCGCCTGATCGGGACCTGCTGGCCAATCTCCCCATCCCTCTCCCAGGCCAGCAGGTGCCAATTGCCCAATGGGGAATGGGAACTGGGGGTGGGTGGCAGCAGACGTGGGTGGCACCAGGCCAAGGCGGGTGTGGGCAGGGGTGGGGCTGGCTGCTGGCATCCAGGAAAGGAAGGCCCCGGCCGGCCAACCTCCAGGTCCCTGAAGGCTTTTGAAAAACCTCTTTCTGGGGAGGCTTTTCTTCCTCCCCCCCCCGCGCACACACACCCACCCCCGTCGGTGAGCAATTCAAAGGCACTAGCTGCAGAACTACCCCCCGCAGAGCCGCCCAATCTCTCCCTGCACCCAGTCGGACTGAGTCTGGCATGCAGTAGGGGGGGGGGCTGCGGGGGGCTGGAACATCCTGAGTCAAAGCTGGTGGGGTTGGGGGGTGGACGCAGGGGCCTCGGAGCTGGACCACCTGGCCCCCAGCACAGTCTCTGCCTATAGGCGTCCAGGTGCAGTCCTCTGACCCCATTAACTGGATCAGTGGTGGGGTAGAAAGCAACCCGGGAGGGTGAGGAAATGAAACTTGGGGCGAGTACCATGGGTGCAGACCCGGTGACCTTCCCCTCCCAGGATAATGCTGCGCTCCCTAACCTCCCACGAACCAAGAGATAAAAGTGGATTTGCAAAGAGGCAGGTCCTCGAGGAGCTTCAGCTGGGGGGACCAGAGGAGTTACTCACTCTGACACCCCCACCCTTTGCGTTAAGGCTGCATTCTCCTTCCCTAATACATGTTGCTTGAAGTACACGATGGTTTGTGTTTAGACATGTGATAAAGTTTTGTGCTTTAGAACAAAAGAGTCTGAAATCTTTGGGGAGATCTCTCTCTCTCTCTCTCTCTCTCTCTCTCTCTCTCACACACACACACACACACACACACACACACACACACTCTCACTCCTTCCTCCCCTCTTCCCTGGTCTGGCAAATCTTCACACAGAAAGTTAACCCTAGCTCCTCAGAACCCACCCTCACTGAAGTGACCTCTGTTTTGTTTTGGTTTTTTTTTTCTCTCAAAAGGTTTCTTTCTAACCTCTAAACCGGCAGCCAGACATCCCCTGAGGGGTCCCAGATTACAAGAGGGCACAGGCCAGGCTGAAGGACCCCTGCTCCCCATGCAAGAATTTCATGCACCGGGCCTCTAGTATTAATATAAGATGTTAATTATAGGGGAAACCTGGTGTGAGGTATATGGGAGCTCTGTACTATCTTTGCAATTTTTTTCTAAATCTAAAACTATTCTTTGAAAAGTTTTATCAAAAATAAATATCAGCATGTTCTAGGAAAAACTTCAGTAGGACTAAAAGCAGAGAGAAAATCATAGACTGTGGGGGCGTCAGAGTCCTGGAAGTAAGAAGGCTGCAGCCTGCTAGCCAGTTAACAGCAGAACAGAAGGATCTGAGCAGCCATAGGCACTGCTGGCCTGGAGAGGGCAGCACTGGGCGATGGTGAGTGTGGAAGGCAGAAAGCTAGGGAGACAGTGCAAGGACCTGGAGGCAGCAAACGTAGACAGACTCTGAGGAAGTGTGGTCTTGAGGGAAAGACGAAAAGATGGGGCGAAGCAGCAAGCCTCAGTAAGAAGCCTCAAACTAGATACGCACTGAGCCGCACAGGCTAGTCTTTCAGACTGCTGAGGGGAAAGGTACAAAACAAGATGAGATCGCACAACCTTTACATACATTTTCCAAATGCACGTGCATAAACAATATTCATTTTGCAACAGCACTTACGAACACGTGTTAAATGTATTAGAATGATTGTCTATGGGGATATGGAAATGAGATCTAAAAAATGGGAGAATAAATGGATTGAATAGGAAAGGGTTCCTGCCCAGAACCAAAATGAAAATGTGCCCTGAGCTGAGTATGATTAAACCAAATATCTACATGTGTGATGTGTGTGTGTGTGTGTGTGTGTGTGTGTGTGTGAGAGAGAGAGAGAGAGAGAGAGAGAGAGAGAGAGAGAGAGAGGGAGGGAGGGAGAGAGGGAGAAAGAGAGAGAGAGAAACTTCTATATGAGAGAGAAACATTGATAGGTTGCCTCCTGAATTCACCGTAACCAGGTATATAACTCACATCCGGGGTATGTGCCCTGACCAGAAATAAAATTCTTGTCCCGAAATCACCACTCTTGCTCTAAAATTGTTGCTCTTGTGCTTTGAGCATAATTCAGTGTTTGAGCCTCAATTTATGAACCAGGAAGACATGGCACTGGCAG
>NW_006299520.1:715640-744509 GCF_000327345.1 Myotis davidii
GGAGGGGAGGGGTGGGGGAGGAGGAAATCAGAAGAGCCATGTTTCCAAGAAGTAATAGAATCAGATTTTCTTCAAAACTGGAGGAAAGGCCGGAGAGAAGGGAATAGTGGGAAGGGAGAGGTCGGGGATGCCAGAGGAGAAAGTCAGGAGACCGGAGCATGGAAAGCCTAGTGGGGAGTTCTTTGTGGGAGGAATGGAGGGGGGCGCATATCAAAGTGAACTGTCAACCTAGGAAGAGTGTTTTTGAAGCCACAACCTTCCCTGCCAAGTAGGGCATTCTGATGTTCGCTTAAAGGAACAGAAAAAGTAAATAAATATTGGTGCTGGGGAAAAGAGGAGGGACTTGGAGCTCAAAGGAAAACTAAGGTTCTAATCATGGTTTTGTGAAAAATCACTGGTGGGAACGTGGGTGCCTCATTCTGCCACCACCCAGTTATGTGTGTGACCTGTGAAAACCCCTTAACCTCTCTGACCTCAGTTTCCTCGCCTCTAAAATGAGGGTTGGAACCAATGTCTATGCCCCCTTCTTTGATTTCACCAATGAATGCAATTTGTGAGTTAACTCAGGAAGGATGAGAGCGGCTTGACCTGACGGGGGCTGGTGCCACACCATGGTCTTTGTCATCTACACTCCTGCTTATTATGCCAACAAAGTCCGGGGACGGCCCTCTCTGTGTGTCCTTTCCTCATGCAAAGTCATTCACACACAGTAGCACATCCTTCACTGTGCCCTCATTTGCCATATATACGGCCTATGGGGCCCGCACCCATTCGCATCTTGTGCTTTGTCTAGATTCCCACAGTGCTGGGGCAAGGAACGGAGCTCATTTAATACTTTGTCACATTCTAGATCCAAAATATCCCTAATGGCTAAAGACGCTAAGCCCGGACACCTCAATAAAATAACAATTAGGATTAGATTTTTTTTTTTTTTTACTCAAACTTTGATCCCAGGAGCAATCTGAACTTGTTTTTTTCTCTTCTCTGATTTATTATTTCTAGAAGTCTGATCCAGTAATCGGACCTTATGGGAATTTTCCATCTTGTCTTGTGTTGACCCAAGACAAGGCACTTCCCTTCTCCAGGGCCTCCATTTCTTCATCTGCAGAATAAGGAGGTTGAAGGACATAACCCTTGGGGTCCCTTTCAACTGGAATGTCCTCCAGCCCCTGGAGGAATCTGATCCTATTTAGGTCCCCTGGACTCTCTTCCAGCCAATACAACCTTTCAGTAGCAGTCAGTAGGTAGAAATAACAGTTGAGATTGATTTCACAGCAGGAAGGGGAATGAGGAGAGTTACTGGCCATAACTGCAATAGCACAAGAAGAGAGTTCGAAAGGCTACAGAACTTCCCTTAAGATCTCAGAGCAAGAAGTTTACCTATAGCTTCAGCCAGGTTGCTCAGTTGGTTGGAGTGTCATCCTGTACCCCAAAATGTCAGGGCACATATCTGGGTTGTGGGTTTGATCCACCCGAGTTCACCTTTAGTACTGAATCAGAATCTCCCTTTTAGGAACTCAAACAATTAATAGCAAGAAAACAAATAACCCAATTTTAAGATAGGCCAAGGGCTTGAATAGACAATTCTCAAAAGAAGACATACAAATTGACAATAGATACATGAAAAGATGCTCAATATCATTAATCATCAGAGAGATGCAAATCAAAACCACAAGGAGCTATCATCTCACACCTGTCAGAATGGGTATCATTAAAAAGGACAAAAGATAACAAGTGTTGGCAAGGATGTGGAGAAAAAAGAACCCTTGTGCACTGTTGGTGGGAATGTAAATTGGCACAGGAATTATGGAAAACAGCATGGAAGTTCCTCAGAAAATGAAAAATAGAACTGTCCCTGGTATTTATCAAAAGGAAATGGAATCAATATGTTGAAGTGACACCTACACTCCCATGTTCATTGCAGCACCAATCACATTAGCCACGTTATAGAAACAACCTGAGTGTCCATCAACAGATGAATGGATAAAGAATATATGGGATATGTATATATATATATACACACACATATGTACATATCTTGTGCAGAAATATGTTAATTAGCTTGACCAAAGTAATCATTTCACTGCATACCAAATCACCATGCTGTACAATTTAAATGCATAGAATTTTTATCTTTAGAAATGCATAAATAAAAGCGAAAACATAAAATTAAAATAAAAAATAAAAGATCCCCAGATGATTGGTAGGGGTAGCACAGTATAACAGTACAGTTTTAGAGAATTGTTATAAAACATACACAGATGTTAATCTTAATTTCCACCAAAATAATTAAGGAAATGATACTCATTCACACACACACACACACACACACACACACACACACACACATACACACACACACTCCTCACACTCACACTCACACACACACTCCTCACACTCACACTCACACACACACTCCCTTGCAACTACATTTCCTCTTCTCCCTTCATCAGAACCCCACCACCACCAGCACCATTTCCTGCAAGCTCACAGTGCCACCTTCTGGAAAGACAGGGCAGGACAACTGAGCCGCTCCACAAAGCAGCCTGCAGAGGGTATGCTGGGGAGCAGGGGGCACCCTCAGGCCTCGAGGAGCCTGCAGGGAAGTGGCTGTGCTGTGGGACACGGTGACCACTAGCCACTTAGGGCTACCGGGCACTGGAAATGTGCTAGTCCAAACTGAGATGAGCTGTAAGTATAAAATGGTTTCAAAGACGTGGTGTTAGAAAAAGAATGTCCAATATCATATTATTCATTGTTATATTGATAACATGCTGAAGTAATATTTTAGATACGTTGGGTTAAATCCAACATTATTAAAATTAATTCCACTTTTTTCTTTTTTACTTTTAAAATGTAACTAGACAATTTTAAATTACACATGTGACTCGCGTTGTACTCCTATCGGACAGCACCGATACAAGCTACATTTTTTCAAAGGCGAGGTTCCCAGGGATCTTCCTTTCCTCCCCCTGCAAAATGCCTCTACAGGGAGTCTTTACTTCCTCACCCCAATAATTCTCTCTCCAGCTTCAGCTTCACAAACAGCTCCCAACAATCCTGCAGGGCTTCTGGCACATTCTTGTAGGTCTCACCAGCCCCAGAAGAGAGTCAGTGCACAATAAGTATCTGTAGAATGAATGAATGAATGAATGAATGAAATGCCCTCAAATAGAGGGACAACTTATCCTGAATGGGTGGGTCTCTTTTTAAAAGCAACCAAGTTTAAGCCACTCAGAGGAGGAAAATTTGGAGGATGCCATGGGACAAACCAATTCAGATACACCATTTATTATTGTCAAAACCAAGGCCTGAAGTACATTATCCATTCATCTGTGGATGGATACGCAGGTTGTTTCTATAACGTGGCTAATGTGATTGGTGTTGCAATGAACATGGGAGTGTAGGTGTGCTTCAACATATTGATTCCATTTCCTTTTGGTAAATACCAAGGATAATTCTATTTTTAATTTTCTGAGGAACTTCCATACTGTTTTCCATACAACAAGGTCTCAGGCCTTGGTTCTGACAATAATGGTCATACAACAAGTTCTCTGAAGACTCTCCCGACCCAGTACCATTCACACTTGGAGTCAGAGGCCTCATTTACAAGTTCTTAGCTGTGCTTACAGCCTGGGTGGGCCTGCAAGGCCCAGTGCCTCAGAGCCTTTCCTTTGAAGCCACAGTTTCTTCCCAGCCATTAGCACTTACTTCTGTTAGCACTTCATGGCTTTTCAAGTACCATCTCACCTCGGGACTGTGGGGATGGGAGGCCCTGTACAGAAGAAGAGCTGGACCAAGCGGGATGTCCAGAAGGTTGGCGGGGGCTGAATCTGCTCCAAAGGAGTTGGGGGTACAGTTGAGGAGTGGGAAAGAGAACCGGCTCTGAGAGGAGATGCTGAGGCAACATCGGCTGGTCAGAAGGCCCCTCGTGGGGAAGAGAGCAGTCAGGGACCAACGTAGGGCCGCTGGGGAAATGCCCGGGGGACCACAGCTCCCAGGAACTCAGTGTTAGCCCTACTTCCTGAGCTCTGTAACTCCACAGGTAGGCTCTGTCCTGGCCCACTGCCTGCTCCCTGTCCCCCCGGGATTCTTCACATGCCTGCTTTCCCTGTGGCTCTGAGGACACCCAGCCGGAAGAGGGCCAGGACGCATGCATCTGCTCAGGGCCTGGCTGAGTGTTCCAGGGACCCACGCGCAGGCTGCAGTCCCTAGACTGTTTCAGTCTCTACTCAAGTTCAACTCAGGTTGAACTTGACCAGGATTAGCTCAGGTTTCCAAGCGATTTGGGGGTAAGGTTGCCATACAAAATGGGTGTGCCCAGTTACACTCAAATTTCAGGTAAATTATGGGTAAGTTGTTAGTATAATTATGTCTCAAATATTGAATGGGACACATTTATACTAAGAAACTACTCATTATTGAACTGGAATTCAATGTAACTGGGGACCCTGTATTTTTACTTGCTAAATCTGGCAGATGTTCATTGTTCTCCTCTATGATCACTCCCAAAACACACGCTGGCCCAACTCCTTCCAACTTGAACTTTTCCTGGAAGCCAACAGAGATGCCTGTGAATGCCTCCTTTTCTGTAACTCCCAAGTCTGCTAGACTGAAAGGGATCCTAGCCAATGTGTGCCGGAACCTTCCCCTCTGTCTGACTCCTGTCCAGCCCTGTTGATCCCCACTTCCTCTCCCCTGCTCTCATCTTCTGGCCCATCCCAGGCAGGGCCACAGTGTGCGGTTCACATTTCCTCCCTCCCCGACACCAGCCCAGTGATGGGCACTGCCCCTGCCTCCCGGGCTACCAAGATGCTGGAGAGCCGAGGGGCTGTGTCTGGCAGGAACACAAGAGCTGCGAGGATGGAGCCACGTGGAACCAGGAGCAGCTATGCTTGACCAAGGATCAATGGAATGACCACTGCGCCCACGAGGTAGGAGGTGCCAGTATATTGCAGCCCCTGTACTCTGGGCCCCCGCCCAACTGCTCGCTGCCCAACCTCCTGGCTGCTGGGCTCGGTCCACGAACCCCTCTCTGGAAATGCAGACACCTGTGCTCTACACTCCGAAACTGGGGAGAATTGGGGGGACCTCTCCCAGGGAGGCATCCCCAAGAAATGAGAGTCTTTGTGCAGGCGTGTGCCACACCGGGAGACGCCCGTGGCTATGACCCAGGCCTGGGCTCTGTCTGTGCTGGGGACAGCACTCAAGTGGAATATGTGGCTCCCTGTGCCCAGGGGAACAGAAACACGTCCTACGGCTCAACTGTTCGGAGGGCATCCCACAGATTTCCACCACTGAGGACTCGGGGGCCAGTACAGTGCACCCTGGGGTCCAGCCCCATGCTTGCGGGGCCACTGCTAAGAGCACAGACCCAGCACCTCTGCCTCCGCCTCCCAAGGCGGGGGGAGGGGCGGGGGTTGTGTGTGTGAGATGCGTGTGCACGGGGACAGGTCCTGCTCATTGACCCACAGCATTGGCACAATCTCTGCTACCAGAGAAACGGCCCCATTGTCGATTTGATTTCATCCCATAGAACCCCTTGAAGAAGTCATTGCATTCATTAAACAGGGGGCCCCATCATGGAAATCTTCCCACATGAGCACGAGACGTCATTGAATCGTGACCGCAGGTTGCCCCTGCCCATGGAGCTCTTAGACCTATTCCGCCAGCCCTCCCTCCAACAGGACTCAGACAGGGCCCGGAGAAACCTGTGCTCTCCTTACCCCGGACAATGTGTGACACCCAGTGTCCCATGGGAAGAGCTGACGCTGGACCTCCTGTTCCCAGGAGTTGTACCTTCTGAACAGGCCCTCGTCACCACGAGCAGTGGGCCATCCCTGCAACTTGGACCAAAGGCAGAGCCTGTGCCTCTGTACGTGGTCAAGATGGGCGGTGAGAGCTGGACACAGGGAGGCCCACAGCTCAGGACCAATGCGGGCCAGCCTGCCCGTGCCCCAGGTAAGCGCTGCCCCTGCAAGCAGAGGCTGGGGGTGTTGGGCAGCACCTCCCCAGGAGGGCTCCAGGAAGCACACGGGGACCTCACCCCTCGGTGCTTTAGACAGCGGAATCCTTCCACAGGGAGATCAGGGGTGGACAGTGTTGGTTGTGTCCACGCGCCAGGAGAGCTCTCTCTCAGGGCCCGGCAGGTTCAGGAGAGCCCTGTCTTGCTCTAGGGACCGGCTGCCCAGGCCTGACCAGACCAGGCTGCAAACTGCTGCTTGCCCTCGGCCTGCCCCTCAGGAGCCCAGGCTCCCAGGCCAGCATGCAGGTGAGCCTCCCCATGACACCTGCTGCCTCCCGGCTCCTTCCCCCGCCCTCCCAGGTCCTGGCGTGAAGCCATCTGAAGAGCAGCTGCTCTACCTCATGTTCTGAATCTCACCAGGAAAGTTAAGGGAAGGACACCTGAGCCCTGCCTGGTCACCGAGTCTCAACTCCACACACCTTGAGGATCTGTCGCCCCCAGAGCCGGGCATCCAAAACCCCACAGTGCCTCCAACTCAAAGATGCACTGGACTTCCTGGTGAGCTGTGAGCATTACCCCGAGTATGACCTGTGAGTGTCCAGAGGACCAACCACACCACCGAGGCCTTGGAGGGAATGCTCCCTTTCAAAGGAGGGGGTGTTGTCTCTCAGAGGTAGCTGCAGGCATGGGAGCGTTTGACTCTAGGGGCGTTTGACTGGGGACGCTTCCGGGCCCTGGCAGAGGAGGCCCCACTCCATGATCAGAGCCTCTTCCTCTTTCTTCAGCAGTTCCAGCACCCGGGGCCTCTGTCTTCCATCAGAGCAGCCACCGGCATCGGAAGATTGTCTGTCTGTGATGGGTTGCTTCATTTAAGACATTATCCCTCCATCTTCTCTCCTTAAAAAGCACTGCCTCGTATCCATCCCAGGCAGGTCTCCAGCCAGGAGATGCCTCCACCCAAGTTGCAGTCCTAACATAGCTCTGGGGATGCCAACGGGCCGCGCCACGGTAGCCCAGCCTGTGGAGTGTGAGGAGGGAAGAGAGTGGGGATAAAAACAGAATGTGCGTGTGAGGACATCAGAACGTTCCTCTCTCATCGCCCTCACCCCATCCCCCGTCCCACCCTCTTCCATCCCAAAGGCACACATCCCAGGCCCATCCACCCGGGCTTTCACCCCTGTGACCTGCGCGTGATGCACCACTGGCCCGGGCGCTCTGTCCTGGTCACACGCAAGATTCAGTGTCTCAGCCACTTTTAAGGGGCTGTGCTGACCCAGCCCAGGAGCATGCAGACCGCTCCCCACGCAGTTATCTGACGTGAATTGTTTCCAGGGGAAACCAGCTTCTGCTCCCCCAGGTTTGCACCAAGACCTGGACTAGTCAGTTAGTGTTGACAGGCTGGTGTCCAGGCTGCCCCTGGCCAGCCTCTGGCAGACAGCGGGACAGAGGCTGAACAGACTTCTTTCCATACAGTACATCCGAACCCTCCCACCAGGGGACCGGTGCTTTGGGGAAGGGCCCTTTGCCCCCACAACCCCCAGCGATCTCACCCACACTGGCATCACCAGGACCCCGAGCCCCTGATAGAGGTCTGACTGGCCAGGAGTCCTGGGAGAGGGTGCCCTGCTCCTGGGGCTCTGCCTGCTTCTGTCAGTGAGTAAAGCCAGACAAGGGACATCATCACCACCACACCAACCCCGAGCACACCAGCTCTGCCGGTCCCCTTCTACAGTATATAGATGCTATAGTGGGCACTAGAATCGTTGCTAAGATGCTAAGGGATGAGGGTATAGACTCCAGCGGGCAAAGCTTAGTAGGGAGAATATAGACAAGGAGACAAACAAATGTTGGGGAGTGATGGTGAGGGTGTGTCCAGAGGGACCTGGACAAAGGAGGAAGCTGGCTGTTCTCCCCGGGGGGTCAGGACAGGCTTTTCAGAAGAGGTCATCCCTGAAGGAGGCTTGCAATTTGAGAAGGTAAGAATGCAGCCCCTGTCCTAACAAAGCCATTGGTGAGTGGGAGGTGGGAGGGTAATGCACAAGGAAGGAGGGGAGAGGAGGGGAGAGGAAGGGAGGGGAGGGCGGGGAGGGGAAGAGAGTATTATGAGCAAAGGCAGGGAAGCATTCACCTGCTCAGGGAACCAAATGTGGTCCCCGGAGACTGCAGCTTAGGGGCAAGGACAGAAATTGGGTTGAGATTGGGAGGGTCACGTGGGTCCTGCTAAGACATTTGGACTTTATCCTCTGGCATTGGGCATCCATTAACAATTCTGAGAAAGGGGGAAACCTTGGTAAGACTTACTTTTACTTTAACAATAAGGTGGAATTAGAGAGGAGGAAGCCACAAGGAGATATATGGGGCACTCCCTAACCACAGCTGAGCGTGGATCTGTCTCCTCTCAACATCTTCAAAAAGGATGCTTGTCCCCCACTCCCCCTTTTCTTTCACATCGCCCCATTATGTTCCCTGTAGACTCAGCGTCACAACCTGAGCTGGGCCCGAAAGGCCGCTCCCCCCCTCACCTGGATGCCTACACTTCTCCAAGAACTGAGATGGAACTGGGATGGTGTCAGTGAGGAGAGGCCGATCACACCAAGACTCGGATTCCCCCAGGGATGAGGAAGGTCATGGTGAGTGACAGACTTGGCCTAGAATCCCAGAAGGACCCCCAAATCCAAAGCCAGCTCCTGCTTCCTTTGGTCATCTTCCTAGATTACTTATTGTTCTATTCCTGTCCATTCATCCATTTGCTCAGTAAATATTTATTGAGTCCTAACCGATTTGGCTCAATGGATAGAGCGTTGGCCTGAAGACTGAAGGGTCCCAGGTTCGATTCCGGTCAAGGGCATGTACCTTGGTTGCAGGCACATCCCCAGTGGGGGCTGTGTAGGAGGCAGCTGATCGATGTTTCTCTCTCATCGATGTTTCTAACTCTCTATCCCTCTCCTTTCCTCTATGTAAAAAATCAATAAAATATATTTTTAAAATAAATAAATAAATAAATATTTATTGAGTGCCATACACTGCCAGATTCTTGGAGTGCACAGTTTAGAGGGGGATAGAGACAGCTAAATACAAACTTTCAAAAAAAAGGTAGTATAACCATGTACGAAGTAACCAAGTTATGAGATGGCCAGTACTTCCTAAAGGAACAAATTGCAGAAGGCATTACGTGTCCATCCTGCTGAGTGTTTGACCTGCTACTCTTGCTATTCAGAGTATGATCCTCAGATAGCTGCCCTGGAATTCTTTTGTTTGTCTCACACTTCAGAGTGATTACCAGATGCCCAGGGCTCTTCTGCTGCAATAAATGTAGGGTGGGGCCTGGAATTGTGCATTCCCAATGGGTTTCTCAGCAAAACCAAGCTGCTCATCCAAGGACCACACTTTTAGCAGCACGACTGTTTTCTAGACCATTGTGGATCTGTAGGGAAGTTCATATTTGCACGTCAGGAGGGTAATCGTGCCTCCCATCCCTGCGTAGGTGGGAGCTGGGAGGCTGAGGAGCAGGTGACCTGGAGTGCTTTGACACAGAAACCTTCTCTGGCAGTCTCTGACACTGACTATTAAACTCAGCCAGACCAAGGAAGAGGTAAGGGGAGAAGTTGGACAAGGAAGTGGGACTGGAAACAGATTCGCCTCTGGGAGAATTGCTCCTGGAACACAGAGCCTAAAGAAATCCTCAGTCATCAATAAGGACTCAGAGAAAAGGAGAAGGGAGATAGGAGAGTTCAGATTAAATGTAAGACGGAGCTGATGAGACCTAGGGCCTCAGATCTCCCCTCAGGTCCCCATTCCTGGTCCTCAGTCATCCAACGGGGTGAGCAAATTCAGGCAGCAGATGTAGACGCTGGGAGCAAAAGAACACACTACAAGTTCAAGTATGGAAACTGGGACAGGGATTCCCCAGGCGGAATTTGCGAGCTGGAACTTGCCAGGACCTGCCTCAGCAGGACTTGGGCAGGTCTTTACTCATTTTGTCCTCTGGAGTCCCTACACCAACGGGCAGCGGGGGGTGGTGTGGTCACAGCAGCCACAGTGGCTGGTGGCTCCAGTTCACAGACTGCTCCACCCTGTCCCACAGCTCAAACTCCTCTGCCTCAGTCTTGTGAGTGAAGCGAACTCTCTCCGGCAGCTCAGGGGTGCTGGGCGAGGCACCCCAGTCTTCACTGACCAGCTTCTGGGGAGAACTGAGAGGGAACAGCAACAGGTCGGGCTGGTTCCTTTGCCCAAATGTGGTCACACTCCCCCACACCCCCCAAACACACACACACATACACACACACACACACACACACTGAGGCCCAGGCTTTGCCCTGAGCAGCTCTCCCATCAGTTCAGCTCCCAGGCCCCTGGGTTTTTAGGCCCACCCCACCCCTGGGGATTCCCCACCACCTTTCCACTGCCGCCATGCCAGCCCAGAACGCACTGCAGTTCCCAGGAGAAGCTGGGTGTCCAGTGCCCGAGGCTGCTGTCCTGGCGGCTGTAGCCCCTGCAGATAAGCCGGCAGGGTTGTCTCTGAACCCAGGCTGCGGAAGCAGCTGCCAGGGCTGCAGAGGAGGCCAGGCGGAGGGGGCACCTGGCAGGCAAGTGTGCAGCAGCCTTAGGCACCAATTGAAGCTCTTGCACCAAGACCTCCGTGCCAGGCAGGAGCAGTGGGCCTCCTTCTGCTCAGCACTGCTGGTGCCTCAGTGGCTGCTGGAGGCACAGACTCCCCCCGGGCCTGCGAGGTCCTCCCAGGCTGGGCAGGATCCACAGGAGAATCTGAGCCAGACTCAGTGAGACCTGCACCAGGGGAGGAAAGAGTTGGTTTCACAGGTCCTGGAGCTGACCACCCCAGCCTGTACCTTTCCCACCTGGAATTGCCACCCCCCCTGATGAGCCCTCCATGTCACACAGGGAAATTCCCCAGTTGGACGCTGTGCTGGGCCACCTGTCCTGGGCCCTGCTGCAGGAGGGCCACCGTGTGAAGGCCTGGGGTGTCCTGGGCACAGGCCCAGGGGTGGAGCTGCTGCAGCCAGGTGAGCCTACTCAGCTTCAACCAGGGCCCAGAAGCCTGACCCTGCCTCCAGGGCGATAGGCCCTGCCTCCAGGGCAATAAGCCCTGCAAACTCAGTTCCACGCCCAAGACACTCTGCAGGGGAGGAAGGGAGGAGGGGAGGAGGGGAGGAAGGGAGGAGGAAAGGAGGACAAAACAACATGGAAACCCCAGGTTGGGAGGGGCTTCCTGTGGAGAGCTCTGGGCGAGTCTGATGTCTTAGGAGAGGGAGCCTCAGAAATGGGAGGAACAGAGAGGGAAACAAATAAAACCACCAAAACGCAGAGCTGTGCGTATGAGCAACACTTTCTGAGAGCAAAAGCCTGGGGATGAATGCAAAGGTCACGCCTGGGAAATGCTGGACGTGCCTGGGGAGGGAGAGTGGGAGAAGGGCTCCGGGGGCACCCCGTGGGCCTGCTGAGCTCAGGGCGTCTCCCAGCCCCATGTCACCACCATCTCCCAGGGCTGTGCTAGCTGCTGCCGGCCTGCAGTATGATGTCACGGTGCCATGTTTTGCATGTGGAATCCCGCCCTGGACTCAGCAAAAGAGGAGATCCCCTGCCCTCGGAAGCACCTGCTAGGGGTTGTGGTGGGCTTCTTGCCAACTCCTTCCAGTCACCTGCCACCGGGCCTCTGGCCTGCTTCGCTGGCCTCAGCCCAGGGGACTGAGCAGGCCTTTGCTTTTCTGCAGCTGCCGCAGGCCCTGAAGGGGCGCTGATGACATCAGTGTGAACCCCGTCACCAAATCCATGGTCCCTGGCCCCATTGCACAATGCTTCCAGCCAGTGGCCACGCAGGACCCATACCCCCAGACGACTTCGTCCACCCCGACCAACACTGGGCGGGTGCTGCCTCGGGCTGGAAATCTCAGATATGACCTGCAGGCGGCCACCCTGGTGCCCACCACTGACTTCTGTCCGGGTGAGACCCTGACCGCAAGTTGCCCCCGTGCAGCCCAGGCTCTCTGGGCCCTCTGGAATGAGTCCCTGGGGCACAGCACAAGGAGCAGGGCTCTTGCGCAGTGGGACTCGGTGACCAACTATAACATGTTTGCTGCAGAGGGCGCCCTGTCAGGGAGCTGCATCAGCGGCTCTCAACCTGTGGGTCGAGACCCCTTTGGGGGTCGAACGACCCTTTCACAGGGGTCACCTAAGACCATCAGAAAACACATATATAATTACATATTGTTTTTGTGATTAATCACTATGCTTTAATTATGTTCAATTTGTAACAATGAAATTGGGGGTCACCACAACGTGAGGGTTGCGGCATTAGGAAGGTTGAGAACCACTGTGTTAGGTCAAAGAAAGCAGGTGCCCCAGGCCACTCTCTGCCACTGCTCTGCAGGCAAGGAAAGGAGGCTGGCATGTCTAGGGTCGCAACGCCTCCCTGTCTCCCTATCCAGGTGGCGACTGCACATCAGAAGCTCCCATCCTCCCCGATGTGTCCTATTCAACCTGTCCCGCCCCAGGCTCCCCTCCAGTCACCCGCCTGCCAGTCCTGCAGCCATGGAGGACCTCACAGCTGGGAGCCCTCATGACAGACCCCGTTACAGGCATCGAGGTGCCCATGCTGGCTGTGACTCTGCACCCCCAAACAAGGCAGTGGCTCACTCTTGGAGGGACATACTGCAATCCCTTCACCAAGACCTTGGTCCCTCTGGAGTTGGGGGGCCACATGGAGGATCCAGTAACAGGAGGCATCTCACCAATCCTGGGAGTCAGGCTGGATGAAAACATAGGTCTGGCAGCCCTAGTTGCCATCCTCCCATCTCTCCTACCTGCCTGGCCCGGCTTCCCAATCCCCCTCTTAGGCCCCGACCCTTGTATTCTGGTCCAGGCTGCAAACTCCACCCCCAGCCCCACATTTCCACCCGCCACCCCACCTTCCCTCTCCTTGCAGGCTCCCCTCCCACTTCCCCATCTGAGGCGCAGTGCCCCAGGTAGGAAAAAGAGAGCTGAGCTGGTTCTGCAGTCAAAGTAAATGGATGTTTTCAACCAAGAAGGGGCATCATTCCCTCTTCTGGGACTACCAGGCACTGTCTCTCTGCTCTCCCCCTCATCCTTACTGCCCCACGCCCCACCCCCCTGCTGTTCACTCTGCCCTCAGGCCCTGGTTCTCTGTTACATCCCCTTCACACCTCAACCTCTTGGATTCCCACTTTGAGGTCAGGTGCTGGCACTGGGAGGACTGCAAGTTGCGAGTTGCGAGTTGCCTCGGGGAACCGCATGCTGCCTGGTGACAGCTTTGTGGGGCCGCTGAGCAAGAGGACAGTCCGGCTCCAGGGGGCTTCCCCACAGGAAGGCGGGACATTGCCCCCTGGGGGAGGGTCACAGGCCCTGCTGGATGCCAATGTGCTGGTGGCCCAAAGGCAAGTGATTGCAGTGCTACAACTGTGCCAGCAGAGGCCAGTATCGAGGGGACAGGGGCTTTTGGAGCCTGCCATCAAGGACATGAGACAGACAGTTACGGGGCAGGGCTACAGTGTTTTGGCTAGGACTCAGCCGTGGGCAAACTACGACCCGCAGGTCGGATCCGGCCCATTTGAAATGAATAAAACTATTGAAAAAAAAGACCGCACCATTTTATGTAATGATGTTTACTTTGAATTTATATTAGTTCACACAAACACTCCATCCATGCTTTTGTTCCGGCCCTCCGGTCCAGTTTAAGAACGCATTGTGGCCCTCGAGTCAAAAAGTTTGCCCACCCCTGTCATATATGGAGCCATTTAACAGTGGAGCCAGAGCAGCCATTCCAGAGGAACTGCTTGAACATCTTGCTCCTCGAACCTTTGAAATGTTTGAACTGGGCAAAATAACTTTTGGACTGAGTCAAGCCAACATTGACAGGGCCTGTGGGCGCCGGCGCTGTCTCCTCATCAGGGAGCAGCGTCCCACCGAGACCCAGCTTTCATTCTCTTATCTGTCTTTCCGTCATCCTTTCACTCCCCCCACTCAGTTTACCTTTGGCCGCAACATATGGCGCTCGACCAGGGACTGAGTTTGGGGGAGATAAAGCGGTGGTCAGGTGAAAGGAGGCTCCAAGGCCCGTGCAATGAGTAAGTTTAAAAAAAACAAAAGTAAGAAAATAGAGAGTAAGCTTAAAAAGCAAAAGTAAGAAGGCCAAAAAGCAAAAGTAAGGTACGGAGCCGAAGTGTGGTTATATTAGCTCGGTGTAAAATTTGGGAAATTCAGGAAGTAAGCTGTAAAAAATAAGCGGTAGAAAGTAGAAATAGAGAGTAAGTTTAAAAAGCAAAAGTATGATAAGAAGGCCTAAAAACAAAAATAAGGTAGGGAGCCGAAGTGTGTCTTTTCTCAATCCTTTCATCCCCCCATTCAGGATCACCAGGGCCTGAGTTTTGGCTGTAAAAAGTGGCGTCGGACCAGGGACTGAGTTCGGGGGAAATTTAAAAGTGATCAGGTGAAAGGAGGCTCCAAGGTGCGCGCAGAGAGTAAGCTTAAGGAAACAAAAATAAGAAGTTAAGCTAAAAGCAGAAAGTTAAGCTAAAAGCAGAAAGTAAGGTAGGGAGCTGAGGTTTGGTAATAGCTCGGTGTAAAACATGGGGCAGTGCTTAATTGAAGCATTTTTAAATTTCTTAAGGAGAGAATAAGTAAAAACATAGACAAGAAATAAGGTATAAAACCATAAAAAGAAGTGGACCCCCCCAAAAAACAAAACAAAACAAAAAAGCGGTAGAAATAAGGGGTAGAAAATAAGAATTCTCTTAGGTTTCGTTAAGCTAAAGATAGGTAAGGTAGAAATAAGCTGAGAAATAAGCTGTACAAATAGAGAAATAGGTAGAAATAAGCTGTAGAAGTGGGAGATAAGTAAAAATAAGCGGTAGAAGTAAGCAGTAAGAGAAATAAGTGGTAGAAATAGAAAATAGGCGGCAAGAAGCGAGTGGTAGGAAGTAAGAAAATAAGAAGTAAACAGGAAGATATAAATAAGGTAGAAATCTCCTAGGTTTTGTTTAAGCCACTGGAAAGCAGTAGATGGCTGTGGAGGTTGATGTTTAAGGAAGTAATTTTTATTTTAGACCTAGATTGTAAGCTCTTGCAGCAGTTGCATTGTTTCTAGGCTTTGGTTATCTTTGTTTGTGCGACCTGATAGCTCCCTGGGACTTTGGGTCTGTGTGACACGCCAGACCCAGAGCTGAAAGTCTCCAGCTTTGCAGGACCGAGGGTTGCTTGTTTCCATGCAGCAGCGGCAAAAGAAAGAAGCTGAGAAGGGACCAGACTTCCACCGGCGTGGACAGGGCTGATTTGACTGGGACTGGTATGGACTCAGTGTCGAGGGTCAACCGTCCAAACAGCCTGATCCAGGGCACTGGTTTTGCATCTACGACATCTTTGCATCGGTGGCATTTTACTACACAAGTGATCGAGGTATCAGCATGGAGTCAGCTGAAGAAGACGGCGACTGAGGCCAAGCAGATGTTAGAAAAGCAAGTGGAAGCTATGCCAGCATTGGTGAACTGTCAGTTTTCTGTAAAATCTTGCGGAGCTAAATCTAAGGACTTTGAGTAAGATATCCTGAAAATGTTGACATGTATGTAGCTTGATTTTGCATTGGTATTGCTTTGTTATTAGCCAGAGTTTTGTTCTCTTGTTAACATTGCTGTGTTTATGCTTGTGTTAAATAGCCAGAAGTTAGATAGGCGTGTTTAAAAACAAAAGTAAAGGGGGAGATGTGGGACGCGGCTACAGTGTTTTGGCTAGGATCAAGCCTCGGACTATTGAAAGGACAGGGTCCTCTCATTGCCACGTGCAAGTCCCAGCTGGAGGTCAGGGCCCTCCCAGCACAATCATAGCCGATGGCTGTGGTTGTGTGGACGAAAGGGGCCACATGCTAACCTGACAAGCTCAGGGGAGGCCTGCATGGCAGTCTTGCAAACTCAGAGACCTAAAGTAACCACAAAGAATGGTCTGAAATTAAACTTTAACTAAAAGCAGTTATGGTGGACAGTTATGTCCTAGACCGGTATCTTCACTGATAAGGTCCACCTTTGCCGTAACTGAGCCTATCTGTCTTTTTGCATCTATGATAACATGTCCTTGGGATGTCTGGGTAACTTGTAACTTCCCTTTTTATGGAGCCCCTGGGGCACAGCCAGGTGTGCTAGGCCCAGGACAGATACCACAGATTCTTTCATTTATCATGTTAACTGTTCCTGTCCATCATTTTACTTTTATCCAATCCCGGAGGTTTCCCGCTTTGCTTTATCCCTCCTCCTTAATCTATCACCAATGAATTTCATGTAACTCAC
Organism: Myotis davidii; assembly: GCF_000327345.1. Classification (NCBI taxonomy): domain Eukaryota; kingdom Metazoa; phylum Chordata; class Mammalia; order Chiroptera; family Vespertilionidae; genus Myotis; species Myotis davidii. The sequence continues at coordinate 731,913 of NW_006299520.1, forward strand.
CTATGTCCCTCCTTTCATCAGGGAGCAGCGTCCCACCGAGACCCAGCGTTCATTCTCTTATCTGTCTTTCCTTCATCCTTTCACACTCACACACACACACACACACACACACACACACACACACACACACACACACACACACACACACTCAGTTTACCTTTGGCCGCAACAGACACTGGCCTTGAGTCTGCACCAGGTCCTACAGCGGGCTCGGAGACTGGAGAGACGGCTGGAGGCAGCGCATGGCATCGAGGCCAGTGGTGGCAAAATAGGTACATGCTGACCTCGGCTGAATGCTCTCAGGCCCTGAAACCCCAGGTCCAGAATGGCCGGGTGCTTCAGTGACCCTCAGCCCATAAGCTCGGGGACGGGACTGCAGCCCTGCACACCAGTGACCCACACAAGAGAGGAGAGAAGGAATTCAACGACTTCATGCCCTGACCTCATGAACACTTGGCTATATCCCTGTCAGTTAATCTCTTGCCAACACCACTGGGTCTTACACTTTATGTTTATAAAGTGTATATTCTCATTATTCATATACTCCCCAAACACCATAACAGGTGCCCATTTTATTGGGGAACCTGAACTTCAGGGAGTTCATGTGAGTTGCCCAGCCACAGTCTCATATCTAGTTGACAGTACAGCCTAAAGCCTGAATCTCCCGAGTCTTCAACTCTCTTCTCACTTTGATGCCTGTAACAGCCTTCAACTTCCCATCAACAAATTCAGGAAAGGAGCCCACCCAACTCCTCCAGCTCTCCCACAGCACTAATACAAGGAAGGCTAGGAGGAGGAAGTAGGAAATGGCATCTTCCCTCCCTCTTTCTAGAAGGCCTTTCCTTCTGTCCAAGGTATGACAAAAAAGACCCAGGTTTGGGGTCAGAACTGACTTGAGTTTGAAGACCTTCCTCACCATCTTTGACCTTGGGCAAGTTACTAAATCTCATTCTGCCTCTGTTTTATGATCTTTTAAAAAAATATTTTTAAAATTGATTTCAGAGAGGAAGGGAGAGGGAGGGAAAGATAGAAGAAGCATTTATGATGACAAAGAATCATTGATCAGCTGCCTCCTGCATGCCCCCTTCTGGGGATCCAGCCCACAATCCGGGCAGGTGCCCTGACCTGGAATTAAACAGCGACCTCCTCATTCATAATCTGATGTTCAAACACTGAGCCATACCAGCTAGGTTGTTTAATCATCTTTAAAATGAGGATTAAAATAGTACATACTTGAAGGCATTTAGTTGTGGGACCAAATTAAAAGTTATTTATATAGAGTCTTAGCTCAGTTTCTGGCACATGGTAGGTACTTACAAACGTTTTTCCTCTTCTCTTCCACCTTTTTAGTGTGGCCTAGAAATTGTTCCCAGCTTCCCCCAAACCCTGACACCACTCAGTTCCTCCCTCCTAAATTTAAATTGCTACGCTGAGCTCCCAGGGAAACAAATGCAATCTTTGCAGGAAGCCTCTCTGGTCAGGGATGTAGCCCTTTGAGCCTGGACAGACCTTCCATGTGGCACTGAACCCTTAACTTCTCTTCCCTGGGCCCCGCCCCCTGTGTTAGGCATGACATGCTCTCCTGGGACAGAACTATTGGTCCTGATCCTGTTTGGGATGGAGATTCCAGACCCTGAGGGCTCTGGGCTCATGGGCTCATACCCATTTTATTGAGGAACCTGAACTTCAGGGAGTTCATGTGAGTTGCCCAGCCACAGTCTCATATCTACTTGACAGCACAGTCTAAAGCCCTTCCTGGGCATGGAATGTGATGGAAATGCTACTGATGCCACACTCTTGGCAGATTCGATGGAAGATGCCAATGGCAAAAGTAGGAGGGAACTTGGAGCCTCTGAAAGCCCCAGGAATGTGACTTAGCCCAGGAGAGAAAGCCCAGTAAACCTCAGGAGTACAACCAGTCTAGGAATGGGATCATTCTGATGCTTCTGCTAGGGCTGCTGAAACCCAAATTAAGGTTCAGAGATTCCACAACCACAGGACCCCATGTCTTTAATCCCCCACTGAGAAAATTACGTCCTTTCAAAGACCAGCACTTCAGAAACTCACTACCCACCCCCACCCTCAGAGTCTGTGGCCACCAGGAAGCTCTCCAATCCAGTCCCTCAATGGGTAAGAGGGTTCTGAGGACTTCTTCAGCTCCCTTCCAGCCACCTTTCTTTCTTCCCATGGCTGCCTCCTCCTGCTTTCCCCATCACTGGTTACTGAAGCCAATGGTGGTCTTGGCATCCCACAGGTCTTGCCCCAATCTCTACTGGGGCTCAAGCTGTAGACCCCTTGACTGAGGAACCTGGTCCTGTCATTGGTGCTTGAACAGAACCCTCTGCTGGAGTGGTGGTGCCCATTGTCCAGGTGCTGGAGGCCCTGCCTCAGGGAGCGAGGGACCCTTGGCTGGTATGTAGGAGGAGTTTGCTCTATCTAATTAGCATCTACACATGGAGGACCTTCTATGTTCCAGAACTGTGTTAGGTGCTGAGACACAAAGACAGCTACACAGGGCTCCCCTCCTCGGGGCGCATTCCTTCTATGATTGCGGTTTCCAACGGTGTTAAGGGAGCTCAGATGAGAGCCATCTAGATCACATAGAGGCGCATTCTAGGAAGGTCCCCTAAAGAGGCCACACCTGGGCTAAACTTGAAGAAGGCATCAGAGAGAGGCTTCAGGAGCCAGCATGTGCCAAGGTGGCAGGTGTGAGATCACAGATGTTCCAGGAGAATGGAGGAAAGGGTAGGGGCAAAGCCTTGGTGAGGCCAATGAGGAAGGCAGGAAACAAATTAGAAACAGCCTTGTGGGCTTGGCTGAGGCCAAGAAATACTTTTATCATGAAAGCCATGGAGAGCTATTGAAGAATTCTAAGTAGACATAGGGCATGATAAGATATGAATATTTTCAAGACCTTTAAATTGGGAAAATATGGAACAATACAAAAAAAATAAGTTACTGTAATCCTACCACATTTTAAAGTATGTACATGGAGAAGCAAAAGCTCCCTCAGACCCATTCCTCACTCCCTCTGCCATCAGCACCCCACATCAGGACGCCACTCACTCTCCTCCGGTCTCTCCCACCAAATGCAGTCTCTAGTAACAGGTTGGCACACTTCCTCTCAGTTTTATGCTTATGCCTGTGAATAAATAATCAGCATTCCAGAAAGTTCCCTCTGGCAGCAGTGCAGAGGATGCAGGGGAGCAGGGCCAGACTGGAGCAGGAAGCCCCATCAGGACATTACTGCAGTTACCCAGCCATTGGCAGATCTTCAGAAAATGAAAATGATTGAGGGTCCTCCCATACATTCTCACTCTGGTATAGCTTCAGAAACAAAGATGGGTATGTTGTAGAAGGTCTTGTTAGAAGGCAAGAAATTTACATTCTAGCCCAGTGATGGCAAACCTATGAAAAGCGTGTCAGAGGTGACACACGAACTCATTTTTTTGGTTGATTTTTCTTTGTTAAATGGCATTTAAATATACAAAATAAATATCAAAAAATATGTCTTTGTTTTACTATGGTTGCAAATATCAAAAAATTTCTATATGTGACATGGCACTAGAGTTAAGTTAGGGTTTTTCAAAATGCTGACACGCCGAGCTCAAAAGGTTCGCCATCACTGTAGCCCCTGCCCTAGCCGATTTGGCTCAATGGATAGAGCATCGGCCTGTGTACTGAAGGGTCCCAGGTTCGATTCTGGGCAAGGGTACATGCCTGGATTGCAGGCTCAATTGCCAGTAGGGGGTGTGCAGGAGGCAGCTGATCAATGATTCTCTTTCATCATTGATGTTTCCATCTTTCTCTCTGAAATCAATAAAAATATAAAATATAATTTAAAATAAATAAATGAATAAATTCTAGCCCCAACTCAGTTTCACAGATGAACATGAAGGGGCGATACAAGGAGATGGAACAATTCCCCCTGCCTTGTGCTCATATCACCTGGCCTCCCAAGAAGAAGGCGGGAAGAGGGCAGGGGACAGGTGACTGCAGAGTCCAGGTGTTAGAAGGAGGGAGGGAGAGGGACTAGGAGCTTGAAGAAGATTCATGGTTATTATTTTTCCACTTACAAACAAGTCAACTGCCTCACCAAGCTTAGTCGTGGATGCCCTGGGGTGGGGGAGACCCATGCCTTGAGCAGCTTTGGGCATCTTAGGTCAGACCACCTGGGGCTGTGAGAAGAGCTTAGGCCAGTGGTTGGTAAACTGCGGCTTGCGAGTCACATGCAGCTCTTTGGCTCCTTGAGTGTGGCTCTTCCACAAAGTACCATGTGTGGGTGCATGTACAGTGCGATTGAAACTTCGTGGCCCATGCGCAGAAGTCAGAATTTTGCGGAAGAGCCACACTCAAGGGGCCAAAGAGCCGCATGTGGCTCGCGAGCCGCAGTTTGCCGACCACTGGCTTAGGAGCATTAAATGAGCTGCATGTGGTAGCTGGACACCCTGGAGCGGGAGCTGAGAGCCCGGGAGCAGTACTGGCGCCACCAGGAGCAGGAAGGGGTGTGGCTGGCGGAACACCTGGGGGACCTGAGCCAGGGCTCCTCTCCACTCCAGGCAAAGATGCCAGGCAGCAGGTGAGGCCCAGAAGCACCTCCTAGTGGTCCCCACACACCTGTCGGCCCAGATGGCACACGTTTTGCTTGGAAGTGTGGAGCCCTTCTCTCCCCCTGACCTCAGGAAGGGAACCCGTCTCAGGACAGACAAGGCCCGAGGCTCCCCAGCTCCAGGCCTTAGATTTCAGTCACACCTAAGTGTCTGAGCAGGATGGAGAAGCCGGGAAGGGCCAACGAGATGACCCAGCCAGCCCAGGACTCCTGCCTTCTCCGTGGCCCGTTCCTTTGTGCTTCCTGTCCTGTGCAGCTGAGGGCTGCTGAGGATGCCTGCCTAGCCCTGGAGTCCCGCTGCCTGCAGGAGACAGAGAGGAGAGCTGAGCCCTGAGCCCACAGAATGGGCCAGAGCGGGGCCTAACCTCCCGAGATGCCAAAGCATCCCTGGGCCCCGATCCCCGAAGCAGAAATCTTCTGGCAGTGGTGCTATCAGCCTCAGCTGCCCAGTGAGGACTCCTCCAGCCCTTTGAATGGCTCATCTCCCCGGCTCCCAGCCAGGCCCTGGCTGTGACAGGCAGCTTCCCCTGCCCCAATAAACTACTGTCTTTTCTTCTCCTCCCTACCCCCGGAGGTGGCCACTGCCCTGCAGCCCTTCTTTCTGTCCCGGCAAGCAGACAGAGAAGAGTGGGAACAGGAGGCGCAGGTGGCGCTGGCCATGTGGGAAGTCCTGCAGAGTTTAGGACAGGCAGCAGAAAAGCTCAGACAAGCAGTTGGCTGGCTGCAGGGCCAGGAGAAGGAGATGTGGCTGCAGCAGAACCACAGACCTGGAACCGGCCCAGGCAGCTGCGGCTCTGAGGCTAAGAGGACCCATGTGGGAAGAACACGTCTTCTCACATCATCAACGTGGCTTTTCAGGGCAATGTAACACTCAGGGGTAGGTGGGCCCAGGAGCAGTGGATGGTCCGGGAAGGGCGCAGGGGGAAAGAGAAAGAAATTCCATTTTAATTTGGACATTACGTTTTCTGAGTTCCAGGTGGTTCTGTGTCTCTCTGATGAGTTTCAGGAGGTGGTGAGGGAGAAACGGGCTTCCTGGATGGGGCCCTTGGTCAGTTGCAGTACCAATGGGAACTGAGCCGTCGCCAGCTCTTGCACATCCTGGTACTGACCTCTGGACACGGCACAGGTGGCGCTGGGCATGAGGAGATCTGTGCGTCCATCTCTGATGGGGGCATCAGAGAGAAGCTCCCAAAGAAGCCACGTGGGACAGATGCAAACCAAGTGTGGAACTAAGATCCTATTTCATCCTGGATTGTTGCCTCAGGAGCCCCCGTGTGTTTGGAGAATTGCCCTGGAAACAGATTTTATGGAACAGTCACCACCAATTCCCTCAGGGACCAGGCTGCTGCCTGCCCATCATTGATCCCATTCTTGAGGAACCTCACCGCAGCACTAGTGGAAGCTCAAGACCAAGGCCTGGGATTGGCGAATCGGGGGCCAGGAACAGGTAAGGCTGCTCACTGGTCCCATGTTCCCTTCTGCTACCAATCTGGGTCATGTTTTGCTAAAGTTCTAATGCTACAATGAGGGCTTCAGACACCATAGGTGTGTGGCCACGATAGGTTCTTTAAAAGGAACATAGAGAAACCTCATGTATTAGTTACACATTGCTGCATAACAAACTAATCCAAAATTCTGTGGCTTAAAACAGCAAACATTTACTACCTCACAGTTTCGGTGGGTCAAGAATCTGGGTGCAGCTTGGTGAGGACCCTGGCTCAGGTCTCACACGGGCTACATCCAGGTGTCGGCCAGGGCTGCAGTCATCTCCAGGTGTACCTGGGGAGTCCAAATTCACTCGTGTGGCTGTTGGCAGACCTCAAGCCCTCATTGGCTGTTGGCCAGACCATCGGTTCCTTGCCACGTGGACTTCATAGGGCAGCTCACAACATGGTAGCTGACTGCCTTCAGAGCAAGCAAATGGGAAAGGGGAAAAGAATCCAATGGAAGCCACAGTCTTGTTGCATACTGATCTTAACACCTTTGCCTTATTGTGTTCATTACAAGTGAACCACTACATCCAGCCCACACTCAGGCGGGGGGTGGGGGCATTTCACAGGGGCATGATGCACATGGGGGCAGCCTGAAGGCTGTCTTAGAGGCTGTCACACCCCATGCTCCGTCTGGCTCTTTTAACTTTGGCCACAGCTCTCTGCCTTACTGCAACAACTATTTTCTTCTCCTCTGTTTGGAGACAGATGAAGCGGACATCATGTGGACCTTACCACTCTTTTCTATCCTGAAGAAACTAGGCATCCGGTCCCAAGCCTGCAAGGAGGAAGCTGAACTGCAAGGACAAGGACATCATATTACCAATAGCACCCCGTGGAACTGTGAGTCAAAACAGAATGTGGCTGGCCTTCCCTGAAGAGCCAGGTCTATTTCAACTTACCCATCTCCCAAGTGAAAGAGGCGTAATAGAAAATTAGGGCATTCTTTTCAGCTGACTATGATGCAGGCCACTGGTAAGCACAGCTCCATGAACATCTTTGAACTTGACCAGGGGTCAGCAAATTATGACCCACGGACCAACTCCAGACTTCTATCTGATGTTGTATGGCCCACAAGATAAAAATGGCTTTAATTTGTAAATAATGCAAAAAAAATGTCAAAAAGAAGAATAACATTTCTATGGAGTGCTATATAATATGCCATATGCAGGTCTAAATCTTTGGATAAATTAGCACATTTAATCTTTACAACAACCCGGTGAGCTAGGCACTATTACTCATTTTATAGATGAGGAAAATGAGGTTTCTGAATAGGTCAAGTAAGTGGTGAAAATTATATTGCTGATTAGGAGTCCAGCTGGAATTCAATCCCAGGGACTCTTACCCCAGAGCCTGTGCTCTCAACCTGCGTCCCCAGATGAAAAATTATCCAGCACTAGGAAGGCAGTGCCAACAGGGAGATGCAGACACCACATGCTGGTGAGTTCTCAGGAAGGCAGGTCACTGTGTATCAGAGAAGCAAGGGATGGTATTGTAGGAGATGAGTTCACATGATGATGGGGAACAAGAAGGGTAAATCCCGATTTTGTCTCTTGGCTGGCACAGCCTGATATATTTACTCTCTCTCCCTCTACAGAAAAAGTTTGCAGACCCCAGAACTTGACCAATCTTAGTCTTAATTCTGCCTACGTTTGGGGGAAACTAAGCAGATGATGGGCAGAGAGGTAGACCCTCCTTTGAGAGCTTCCCCCACTACTTCAACCTTCTTTGTCTTACAAATGACATTGACTTTATAATGTTGAAAACAACTTTGCATACACTGTCTTGTTTACACTCAGAAACCTTGTAAGGTAGTGAAAGATTATTAACATATTTTTATATAGATGATAAAACTGATGTTCCAAGAAGTTAAGTGGCTTTCCCAGGATCTTACAGGACCTGGACCTGAACTCAGGTCAGTCTTTCCTACGCCATGCTACCCCAGCCTTTTGTCCTTGTGCTCTCATGAACAAAATAAAAATAGAAAATGTTTAAAGAGCCAAGGCCCATTAGAGACAATTTCATGGGGAAGACCAATACAGCTAACATTTACTGAGTGCTTACTGTACACCAGATACTGTTCTGAATACAATACATTTAATGTCCCAAACAACCTTATCAAATAGAAGAAACACTGTTGCCATCTTTTAGGGACTCTCATTCTGCCATTCTGGCTCCTCTGTTCCAATTGACTGAGACTTAGTCCCTTTCCATGAAGATGGGCAGGAAAGCCTAAGGCACAGTGCGAATGTAGCACAGGGTGATGGATGGTGGGTAAGCGGATGGATGGATGGATGGATGGATGGATGGATGGACGGATATACACCTTTTCCCAAGCTGAATTGTGTTGTTGTTGTTGTGTTTGGATTGTGTTGTTGGTGTTGTGTTGTTGTTCACCACTGCACAAAAAAAGTTAGTGAAATCATTACTGGTTTCTCTTGATCTCTGTAGCCCCACAGAGCCCTTTGAAGGATTTCCCAAAACCTCAGAAAATGCAGAAGGAAGAGCTGATAACTATGCAACCCACAGACCTTTCTGCCAGGGAGTTTGTGGTTTACCAGTATGGCCTCTCCATCCTGCACCTCCTCATCCCTCAGCTTCATGTAAGTGTGGCTTCTGGCCTCTCTGCGGAGTTGTCATCTTGGAGCCAAGAAGATCAGGTGACCAGGAAGGAAGCTTTGAGGTGGTAGCTATTCCTTAGGATTACACACCTAGAGCAGGGAACTTGCTAGTCTTTCCTTCAAGGGGACTGACAGGAGTCATTTTACCAACCTAAAGGCTCATCTCTCAAATGATATTCACAATAGATAGAATGAATTAAGCACTTTGTACATGTCAGGAAATGTTCTAATAATTTGCATGAATTAACTCTTTTAATCTTCATAAAAACTTATAATATAGATACTGTTGGTTTTTTCTCATTTTAAAATTGATGGGGAAAGATACAGAGTGGTTGAATAAACCTACCCAAGACCACTCAACCAAAAGTTTAGAGCCAGGTTAGAATCCAGGCATCATGTCTGGGGAGCCTTGATGCCACTCTAGCCTACCTCTATTTAGGAAAGGAGTAAATTAATTCTTGAAGTTAGCATAAATGTCAAACACATAACTAAATATTCTTTCCACTTTCCTATAGAGCAGGGTTCCTCAGACTTTTTAAACAGAGAGCCAGTTCACTGTCCCTCAGACCGTTGGAGGGCCGGACTATAGTTTTAAAAAAAACTATGAACAAATTCCTATGCACACTGCACATATCTTATTTTGAAGTAAAAAAACAAAACAGGAACAAATACAATATTTGATTTGCATGTGGCCTGCGGGCCGTAGTTTGAGGACCCCTGCTATAGAGTATACTGAATCAACTTAGCCTATTACAATTTAAGTTGACATTCCAATGCATTTACTTCCCATTCCTTTGGTGGTGCTATGTAGCTGAGCTGCATGAGTATTTTTAGCAAAAGGATGGGTTTTGTTTTTTGTTTCTTTTGTCTCTTATTCTTCCAAGGCTCCAGAAATCACCCTGCAGGTTGCTTCCCATCTTCCTGCCACAGAAGCCTCAGACACGGCCTTCCGGGGTTCCTTCTTCTATCAGGTGCTGCAAATTGAGTCCCAGGTATGGGGTTATAGAGTTCTGGGGTATGTAGTAAAGATGGAAGCAAGAAGAAGTTATAAAACATTTTCCCTCTCAAGTACTGACATATCGCATTCCCTCTTAGAGCAGGGAACTTTCTAAGTCATTTAGCGAAGGCACAATAAATGTCAGCATGGAAGACCTTTCTCCAATCAGTAAATTGAATACATCCTGGCTGGCACCCAGTGAATCATAGTAGCTTTGTGCCTGTTAATGACTCTCTGTCATTGTCCAAGTCAGTGGTCCCAGACTCATTTTTCTCATAAGAGTTCTGGTTCCAGCTCCAGGAAATCCTGCACAATCAGCATCATTTTACAAAAGGGGATATAAATTGTTCCTGTCCCAGTAGTTCCTCACATGTGTAGATTGGCGGTGCCTTAGTGGGAACTCTAAGCTGGTGTATGTAGGCCTGAAACACTGGTGAGAGCACATTGGTAAACAAGGATTGTGGGAGGAGGAACTGCTAACCAATGTTAAAGGACTAGGAAATGGCTTATACTTGACTAGTAGGTTGTTAGGGCATTTAGTAAAACCAAAGTTACTCGTATACGGTACTCTCCAGGCACTATTTCAGGTGATCCACAAGCAATCTACGAAGTTGGCAAGACTTTAATCCCATTTTACTGATGGGGTTCATTGACTGCTGTGTGCCATGCACTTGGCCATGTGCCTACATGCATGACCCTAAGGCATCGGTTCTCAACCTGTGGGTCGTGACCCCTTTGGCGGTCAACCAACCCTTTCACAGGGGTCGCCTAAGACCATCCTGCATATCCGATATTTACATTACGATTCATAACAGTAGCAACATTACAGTTACGAAGTAGCAACGAAAATAATTTTATGGTTGGCTCACAACATGAGGAACTGTATTTAAAGGGCCAGAAGGTTGAGAACCACTGCCCTAAGGGGTAGGCACTCTGGCTAGGTATTCATTTTATGAATTAGGAAACTGAGGCCCAGAACTTGTCCAAGATTACATTGTCAGCAAGAGTTTCAACTTAGGTCCAGGCGTATTTGACCCAAACTCATTTTTTAACCACTAGTCTGTGCTGCCACCATAGCTGATTCCAGGAACAGCTCTCAAACTGCCTGATTCCAAATTATCTAAGGCTTTTCCAGGCCAACCTATTGCCTCTGAGGAGAATGAACGAGGGAGTTATTTCAAATCAATGAGGCAAGACGGGAGATCTGAGAGCCTGACTTCAATAAGGGCATGAAAGACAGAGCCTGAGAGCCCTGTAGGACAACGGTTCTCATTGTGTGGTCCTACAGCAACCACGGAGGAGCTTGGTGAAAGTGGAAACGCGGAGGCCCCACCTAAAGCCCCAAGAACAGAATCACTCCCATGTGATTCCTATTCACACTGAAGTTTGAGAACTGTTGCATAAGGAGACGGTGACTAGAGGACATTGATAAAAGAACAGATACTTGAGTAATTGGCTCTGAATTTCCAAAAGTTTATTTTCTATAAAATGAGGTTGGGTAGCAGAAAATCTGGGAGACATTGGAGAAAATGATTTATTCAGAGAGTTGAGCTAAAACAATCATGTATCCTTTATCTTCCGATTCTTCACGTCAGTAAACTTCCATCAGCCCAGGGAGTTATTCAAAGTTATTTTAGAGTCTATAAAAGTAGGGAACATGAGTCAGTGGAGAGGCTGCCTGAAGTGGACATCTCCGTGTTTGGGTATTTTCTCCATTCAGAGTGTGAAAACACGCTGTTTATTGGGCGAGAGTGTTTGGCATCTGTGGGAAGCTTCGTCCTGCTGTTGATTCACTCCCTGGCCCACATCACTGCTGAGGACTTCCACCAGAACTCCAATCCCTCCTTCCTGAGGTCGTTTTATAAGGAATTTACAACACACACGGGGCTGTTTGCTTCTCTTTCTCTGTGACGCAGACTCTATTTCCCGGGATCGTCAATGATATAAACTTTGCAACATGTCAAATGGACTGAAGTCTTCTTGGTAGCCTATGGTTCCTACTGCCAAGCCAGAAAGAAGATTTCCTGACAGCATCTAACAAAGTGCATGCACCACTCTGTAAGAATTCTGGAGAGAAGCGGTCTTCCTATGAGACCTGCTTCCCGTGGCTACTTCATTGTCAACACATAAGCTTCACCACAATTGCAAATGACAGTGGTAACCCATGGTGAGGACAAATAAACATGATACATTTCAAACCCCATTTTTCTTTCAAATATTATTTTAAAGCCTTAATAGCAATTGCCTAAAAGTGGTACTGAACTGCCCCTCACCGTGTCCTTGGCCAGGGGTTGAAGGCCTTTTTCAGGGAAGCGTTCCCTATCACACTGCAAATACCAGCAGCTTCCCCGGACAGTAAGTTGGACCACAGTATAAGTGCTAGCCCGCTGGGAGAGCAGCCCAGCTCTGAAAGAGGAAGAGATATTCTCTCTAAACTCATCGAAAAGAAAGAGTCTCACTTGGAGCCAGAGGCATCAGAAGAGGTAACTAACTAACGTACGTAGCACATGGTCTTGATTAAAATGGACTTCATCACAAAATCAATGCTTTATTGCATGACCTTTTCAAATATTTCTGACCACCCTAGGAGGTACACTGCCATGACACTCTGCCTGCTTCTCAAACCATATCTGACAATATTTTTTTAAATTCTCTGTTCTGCAGGGAAGACAGTGGGTACCTGGCTCTTTGAATCATGTATAGGGGTTAGTGCAGGGGTGGGCAAACTTTTTGACTCGAGGGCCACAATGGGTTCTTAAACTGGACCGGAGGGCCAGAACAAAAGCACGGATGGAGTGTTTGTGTGAACTAATATAAATTCAAAGTACCAAACATTCAAGGAAGAACTAAAACCTATCCTCCTCAGACTACTACAAAAAA
>NW_006299520.1:746760-757653 GCF_000327345.1 Myotis davidii
TGTTAACAAGTGGGCTTAGAGCCACCCCAGACAACTTCCAGTTCCACTAACCCAGGGGTGGGCAAACTTTTTGACTCGAGGGCCACAATGGGTTCTTAAACTGAACCGGAGGGCCGGAACAAAAGCATGGATGGACTATATAGAAAAAAAAATAAATTCAAAGTAAACATCATTACATAAAAGGGTACAGTCTTTTTTTTTTTTTTTTTTTAGTTTTAATCATTTCAAACGGTCCGGATCCGGCCCGTGGGCCGTAGTTTGCCCACGGCTGGGTTAGTGGCTCCATGTCCCACTCACACACTGTCAATAAGGAGGCAGAATCCCACCTATAACGCTCACTGTGACTCAGAGACTACATTCAAATACCCAAGAGTAACCTATCTACCCACACTGACAGTGTGCTGTTTTCTGTGCAAACTAGACAAAGATGTTCTTAATACTGTGTTATTTAAACACTTTGAGGAAAATATTATCTCGGCTTTTTAACTATTAAAAATAAAATATCATAAAATGTAAAGCTATGATCTTAAAAAGCTCATCCTCCAATAAAGGTCAATTCATTTTCGAGTTATAAATAAGAGCATATCTTTATTCATTATTTTTATAAAACTTCATAACTTTCAAGGCACTTTTATATATATATTGTCTCATTTGACCCACCCAGCAATCTCAGTAAGATACATATGTGTAGTCACATTTTGTGCCTAAAGGAGAGATTAAGTAATTTGCCCAGAACCATGGAGCTGTTTGTAGGGGTAGAGCTGAGACTGAACTCTAGATCCCCTGACTCCTAATTTGGTTCCATTTCTCTGTAACCAAATCTCCACTAGTTGGAGTCAGAGATGTATTTTGTGATTGTTGATGCTGATGGTGATGTTGACCATAGATCATAGAATTCTGTTACACCCTAGCTCCCACAAATCACACAAAATGGTCAGTTCTCTGCCCTCATCTAACGACAGCATTTCGCACAACTGGCTACTTTCTCCTCATGCATTTTCTTCACCGGGCCTCCTCCGGTTTTCCTCCTACCTCTCTGGCTGTTCCCTCCCAGTCTCCTTCACTGATCCCTCCTCTTCTCCCTGGCCTCTCAGGGTTGAAGGGCCAGGATTAAGTCCTGCCTCTTTTCTTCTCTGTCTATATTCACTCCCCTGGAGGATCTCATCCAGCCTTCAGCTTTAAACTCCATCCATAGATCAATGACTCTTAAATTTTTATTTCTAGCCCCAACCTAACTTTCTAACTCAACTCATGTATCCAGATGCTTACTGGCCATCTGCACGTGGATGTCTACTAAGTACCAAACTGTAGCAAACTGAGGATGCCCAATAAATATCTCAAACTGAGCACGCCCCAAACTTACCTTATTTCTAAACATGATCCATTCAAAACCTTCCCTGTATCAGTTAACATCAACTCTTATCTTCTGGTTTTTCATACCTAAGTCATCCTTGAAACCTCTCTCTATTATATACATCCCACAACCAATCCATCAGGAAGCCCTGTTGCTATGTTCAGAGTATACCCAGAATCTGACCACTTCTAATCACCTACACTGTTACCAGCCTGGTGCAAGGCACCGTCATCTTTTGCCTGGATTAATATAAAACTTACTACCTCATCTCCCTGAGTCCAAACTTGCCTTTTCAGTCTATTCTCAATACAGTAGTCAGAGCGATCCTTTTAAAATGAAAATCAGACCCTGCCTGGGTTGCTCAGTTGGTTAGAGCATCATCCTGTTCACCATGAAGGTGGTGGGTTCAATTCCAGGTCAAGGCACATACCTAGGTTGCAGGTTTGATCCTCAGTCAACGTGTGTACAGGAGCAATTTTCTCTCTGTGCGCGCACTCGCTTGCTCTCTCTTCCTCCTCCTCCTCCTCCTCCTCCTCCTTCTCCCTCTCTCCCTCTCCCTCTCCCTCTATCAGTTAAAACACACATACCCTCCAGTGAGGATTAAAAAAAAGAAAAGAGATCAGGTCTATTCAGAATCCTTCCATGGCTCCCTATTTCACTTAAAGCCAAAAACGCCCAGTCCCCTTGTCTCCCACCTCTTCACCTACTACTCTTCCCCTCACTCACTCAACTCCACCACACTTTCCCCTGGCTATTCCTCAGACGCAGCAGGTACACTTACTCCCCTCTTAAGGGTTCCCTCTGCCTCAACACTTTAAGGCAGTGGTCCTTAACCAGGAGGGATGTTTTCCTCACATCATCTGAAGACATTTTGATTGTCCTGACTCCAGAGAGGGAGCTGCTACTGTCAGCTAGTAGGTAGAGGACTGAGATACTGCTGCAATGCAGCTGATAGCCCCCACAACAACAAGATTCTCCATCCCCAGATGTCAATAGTGCTGAGGTCAAGAAACCTGGTCTAAGGAGTTTGAGCATACCTGAGTCTCCATCCCATCTTTGTTCAAGTGTCACCTCCACTGACTAGCCCAGCGGTTCTCAACTTGTGGGTCGCGACCCCTTTGGCGGTCAAACGACCCTTTCACAGGGGTCGCCTAAGACCATCCTGCATATCAGATATTTATATTATGATTCATAACAGTAGTAACATTACAGTTATGAAGTAGCAATAAAAATAATTTTATGGTTGGGGCACAACATGAGGAACTGTATTTAAAGGGCCAGAAGGTTGAGAACCACTGGACTAGCCTGTCTTAATTTGAAACCTTCTTTACCCCTCTCCTTTCTTTTTATATACCACTTCTTAACATGCAACATAATTTACTTACTTATGCTTCTTGTTTATTATTTTTCTTCCCCTGATAGAATGTAAGCTCCATAAGGGCAGAGGTGTTTGTTTTGTTTCCTGATACGGCCCATGTACCAGGCTCAGAGTAGGCTTTTGATATATTTACAATGTTAATGAATACATAGATTTATAAGGTCCTTATACTAAATAGTCAAACATTCCAATCTACCAGAGCTAACTACAAGGCAGATAATAGCACACATGCATTACACACGGGCCACACACCAGATGTTCTGCTAAGAGATTTATATGCATTATCTCATTTAATCTTCCCCATGCCCTTATACAATAGAGGCTACTTTTATTTCTAACTTACAGATGAGGAAACTGAAGCTTAGATGTATAAAAACAACTTGCCAAGACAGAGGTCACTGTGGGGCTGGAATGTCAGTCCTCTGCCAACCACCATCCATAAAGAACTCTTAAATTTTCTAATCCCACCTAAGGATGTTTCCTTTATTGATTTTAAAGAGGAAGGGAAAGGGGGAGAGAGAGAAACATCAGTTAGTGCACTGGATGACACTTCAAATAACTGAGCTACTGCCAGGCCTGGTTCTATTTTGAAAGCAGAATTATATATAATACTCTCCGGTCAGCACACTGGCTAGGAAGATCCAAAAGTCTTTAAAAGAGATAGGAGCAAAAGTATTGATTCTGTCCTCCACACTCTCCACAGTATATTATGACAAACAAAGATCTCCACTTCACCAATATGGAACATTTCCTGAAAAGCATCCTTGCTACAGAGCAACAATTCCCAAGAAAACCAAGAGACCAATTTGGGGGTGATGATAAGGTGAGGTTCCCTTCGGATCTACACTATTCATATTGTACTCTGATGCATACATTGAAGCTTTTTATTGTGTGTTTGGGACCACGTCTATCATTGAGCATGTAAGCAGAGCAAAGGATTGGAAATGAATGGTGGTGTGAATAAATTAGGTCATCAGCACCTTATTTAAGAGCTTCCCAAGTATCAACAGATATGGATCTTAGATCTAAGAGTTGGAAAGGACCCAAACAATCACAGAATGTATCCCTCTGCCCCGAGGTAGGTAAAGTATTCATCCCAGAGAGCAGAAACTGAGACTCAGACTTGCCCCAGTTCACCCAGCTAGAAGAGGGCAAAAAGTAATTAGAGCCCTAACCAGTTTAGCTCAGTGGATAGAGTGTCGGCCTGTGGACTGAAGGGTCCCAGGTTCGATTCTGGTCAAGGGCATGTACCTTGGTTGCAGGCACATCCCCAGTAGGGGGTGTGCAGAAGGCAGCTGATTGATGTTTCTCTCTCATCGATGTTTCTAACTCTCTATCCCTCTCCCTTCCTCTCTGTAAAAAACAAAATATATTTTAAAAAAGTAATTAGAACTTGGGTACACCACTTCTTATTCAGGTTATCTTTTACTATACCATAATGGTACCTACTACTGTTCAATAAAAAGTTATTTGTATGCATCTTAAATGTCATACCTTTAAAAAACAATAAATATTGGAGATGTTCAACTTTAGTAGATACTACAAGTCAGACTTCCAAAGTGATTGTATAAATATATACTGC
The DNA here is from genome assembly GCF_000327345.1 of Myotis davidii. Classification (NCBI taxonomy): domain Eukaryota; kingdom Metazoa; phylum Chordata; class Mammalia; order Chiroptera; family Vespertilionidae; genus Myotis; species Myotis davidii. The sequence continues at coordinate 751,075 of NW_006299520.1, forward strand.
CACCAACAATGGATAAGAGTTCTGGTCCCTCTTCGTCTTTACCAGTCCTTAGTACGCTGCATTTTTATTTTACCCATTCCTCTGGGTATGTGGTTTTAATTTGCACTTTCCTGGTGGCCCGTGTATCTGAGCATCTTTCATATATTTGTACACCATTTAAAAATCTTCTCTTGAGAAGTATCTAGTCAAGTATTTTGCCCATTTCCCATTGGATCACCTATTTAATTGATTTGTAGGAATTCTCAATTCTGAAATAATTTTTCTTCATTCTGTGGATTGTCTTTTTATAAAAATAACTACATATATCTCTCTTTTTATTTTATTTTTTAGATCTGGAAAGAAAATGGTGATTTCATTTCAGGCTGCATAATTAAATGGTATTAAATATGTCAAAACAACATCTGATGAAGCTGATAAAATATTTTAAATAGCTATAATACTCATATATGAATCACATTAATGTATATTATAATCATCGGTGATATATAAAATAACAGGGGCTAATATTTGGCACAAAAGATAAAGAACATACTGACATTTTCACCCTGACTAAAAGTTCATTAGATCACATATCTTATTAAAATATCTATTAAAAATATTGACTGGCCTTCTTTCTATGTAAAATTTATATATATTATCATTTGTCTGATTGACTAACATCTAAAATTGTCTGTTTCTGAGTCACACAAAGTAGTTAGATATATTTGCTCAATATTTAGTGATCAGGAATAAGAGTACATAAAATGTAGTCCATGTGGCATATACAAAGTTCACTGTGGAGGCCCCACTTGGAGCACCTCAAAGAGATGAGCAGTAATCTGAAACTAAAGTTTCAAGGTGGATTTGAGTGCTACTCAGGAGAGACACAACCATCACATGAACAATAGAAGTCCCCCCCCGCAAAAAAAATTTCAAATACAAAACTCAAGTCAAATGCCTGCCCAAATTACAAATCCAATGCCAGCAATTCAAACTGCTTCTCATGATGATGATTCTCTTTCTTGTGCTCCAAGATGATTCTCACTCAGGGTTTTTATATTACGGTAAAAAGGATTTTTTAAACTAATATAACAATTGTTACCGAATCTATTGAGCAATGCAAAGAAGACAGGTTAGTAAAGAAACACTATGTGGGTAGATAATGAATAATAACTAATTAGTGAATTCAGTATCCAATTCATATTCAACATTTTTTAGCCCGGCAGGTCTTTTGTTATAATTAAGAAATTTCTTCACATGGCTGAAGATTTAACTCTAACTCCAACCAAAATACTAATGGTAAACTACTTTAGGGGAAATAAGTTAAAGTAAAAAACACTGTGAGACAACATGACAAGAAGATTTACAATTAAGGTTAACGAAAAGTTTCAAAGCCGGTGATAAATAATATCTGCTCAGAATCAGTTTACTGCCTCTAACTCCTCTATTTCTACCATCTTACACTGACCTTCAGTTCTCATTTCTTTGTTGCTAGAGTTTGCTCACCTAGTCATCTTAAATAGCCACTCGGATTAAATTATTAGATTCTTATATACACTCACACCGGCAATCAATGCACAACATTACAAGATTAAAGACTTCTCCAGTACTTTGAGATGATATGATAAATATTGGAGCATGCACTTAAGAATTTTATTGAACTATTTATATAAATTATTAAATGAATTTCCCAGTGAGTAAAGTGAAGATTAATTATGCCAGGCATGCAATACTCTTTAGGATACTTAGGCAAAAGTCCAGGGCCTCTGAGAGAGGTGGCAAAGAAAATGCTGTGCAGAAAGTAAAGCTCTTTCTTTTGTATTCTTCGTTTTGGCTGAGCAATGCACCTACCCGAACATGCTCCAACTTCCTGATTTCTTGGGCCCTGCACCTGATTCCATTAATACATTAACAGCTGTAAGCTTTTAGTAAGCATGAACTTTTTAATGGAAATGCCACAGACTACAAGGCAGGGACCATGTTCTCTTTCCTGCTGTCTTACGTGTATTTCTTGCTGAATTAAATCAATAAATGTGAGATTAAGTTTTGATATTAGAGTTATCTTTGAGGAATTAGCTTGTATGCACACACATACACACATAATAATAGCCCACTGAGCAGAAAAAGGATAAGACAACCTTAATAGTATACCTATTTCACCAATTATTAACAAAAAGAACCCTTTCCCCAAAATATAATACTTAATTGTTTTAAAAAAATTTAGTTTGTAACTTCAAAAGTAGTGAAAAGAATTCTGTTTCCAGGAAGATGAAGTGGCATACTTTTCCCTACTCCTTCCACCAAATACAACTAAAATCCCTGGGTACTATGTATAAAAAATAAACAAGAAGATTTTGAAAGGTGTAGAGAAGAAAACAGAACAGCCAGGAACCTCTGAACCCGAGGCAGCCTGTGATGGTAAACTCCGCAGATTCTTTTTTCTTCATGTATTCCAAACTTAGAAATAAGCCCCAGCAACCCACAAACACCAGTGCGCACAGACCAAAAAGCTCCACAAACGCCTGCTCTCTTCAGCCAGAGGGCTGAGAAAGGAGCAGCCCACTAGGACAGAAAACCTTTAGACAATGACTGCTGTACTCCAGCCAAACATCACAGCCCAAAGTACAAACAAACAAAAACCCTGCCTCCAACCACACCCAGAAAAGTTGATTGAGGAGTCTAGACGCCCCCCACTCACCAACCTGTAACAAGGCCCCCAACCTCCTCCTGTGGAGATGCCAGAAAAGATGAACTAGCAAGCGGGGGATTTTCATCTTTCATCCCCACAGGGCAGTTACAAACCCCTCCTCAACCCCATGATGTCAGTGGAGACCATGTGGCAAAACTAGACATCTACTAACAATATGGCAGCAATAAGTCCCCTCACCACCACCTTCCCACTGGAGTGGCATCAGCAGAGGCCAAGAGTTAGAACTTTCACTATTGCCCACTGGTAATAGGGCCACCGTCACCAAAGTATTAGTCAAAACAACATGAGGAGCTGGAATTTCCATTCCAGTCCAACAGCTATGAGGAATCCCTTCCTGAGATGGCCAGAAGACATGGCACAGACATTTCACCAAAGAGAATATATAGATGGTAAAACTACAATGATTTGACACTATTTTTTTTTTTAATTTAAGTAATTCTGGTAAGTGTGAAGAGATCTAAACCAAAGGCAGGCACCGATATGGAGAAACTACATCCTTCATACATTGCTGGTGGGAGTAATGGTACAGCCACCCTATAAAACAGTGTGATAACTTCTTACAAATCCAAACATACAACAACCACGTGACCCAGTATTTGCACTCTAAGGCACTTATCCCAGAGAAACAAAAACTTATGTTCCCACTCTATGTGCATGAATGTTTATAGCAGTTTTATTCATAATCCCCCAAACTAGAAAACTCAGTTGTCACCCTTTGACAGGCAAATGGAAATGCCACAGGCAAATGGATATACCAACAAATCTTGGTATAGCCATACCATCCTATATAATAAAGAGGCAATATGCAAATGGTCATTATGCCGTGACAGTAACGACCGATTAGCAGGAGGGCAGGGCAGTGAGCTACAGTGCAGTGGAGAGCTACTAGTGCACGGATTCGTACACAGGGCCACTAGTGATATATAATAAGGAACAAACTACTGATACATGCAACCACCTGGGTGAATCTCCATAGAACTTTGCTTAGTGAAAAAAGCCAACCCCAAAAGGTTACCTACATATGATTCCATTTATAACATTCTTGAGGTGACAAAATTATAGAAATGGGGAACAGATTAGTAATTGTCAAGGGGGTTAAGGAAGGGATGATAGTGGGAGGGAAGTGGGTGTGACTATTAAAGGCAACAAGAAGGATGCTGGTGGGTGATGCAAATGTTCTGTATCTGGTGGTGATATTATAGTTTCACAAAATGTTACCTTTGGTGGAAACTGGGTAAAGAGTGCACAGCATCTATTTCTTAACTGTATGTAATTTACAATTATCTCAAAACATTTTTTTAAAAAGCTGCTAAATCCAGTTCACCAAAAATGAATCAAAATAGATTTCACAGTATAGAAAAGTTTATTGATGAACATTGAATCAGTTTTAACATTAGAACTAAGAAAAAAACTATAGGAATAATTGTTTTAGGACAGAACATAAATGTTAAACTGTAACATTAAAAAGGCCACATATTTGAAAGTTGCCAAGAGAGTAAATCTTAAAAGTTGTCATCACAAGAAAAATTTTGTAACTATGTATGATGGTGCATGTTAACTAGACTTATTGTGGTGATGATTTCACAGGGTACACAAATATCCGAATCATGTAGTATACCTGAAAATAATATAATGTATACCTGAAAATACTATAATGCTATCTGTTGATTACACCTCCGTTTTTTAAAAAAAATGACATGGGAAATAAGGGACAAAGAAAAAATAAGAGTGCTAATTTCTGCAGCTTACATAGCAACAAATAACCTGCATAAATTTTTTAAGTTTTGAAGATTATTCCAGCCTCTTGGTGTTTTCCTTTTAAAAAAAACATAAAGAAGTCTTTCAGTAAATAAGATACTTTGTGATAGAAAAGCTGATGAATATTTCAACAATTCTGTTTCACTTTAGGTTTCTTTGTTTTGCTAAGATCAAATAAAGTTAAACCCAAATATTTACAAGTGGCTCCTGTAGCATGGTTTTCTTGTTAAATTGTGTGTGTACAGATCCTTACATCTGTATATAGAAGAGGGTGACTGAAATGATGGTCACCATTTAATGTGAATAACGGTAATTTCTGGCTGGACGTGATCGCATTTTATTTTCTTGGTGCTGTTTTTCCACTTAGCTTGAATTCTTATGATGAGCATGTATCGCTCTTATAAAATAAGTCATAATTATTAAGTCTATTATGAGGTTTACAAATAAAACCAATTTTTTTATAAAGGGAATTATGTATCTTAAAGAGCAATTTTCAAACAAGCTCTCACTGGCCTTATGAAATAAAAGTGATGGCAGGTAACAAAGTAGAACCAGAAAACTATATTATGAGGTTCACTCTTCCCTAAATGAAGACCTGCTTTTTTTTTTTTAATGGCTAATGAAGAAAGAAACTTAAAATTTTCTTGCAACAAACTGAACGAGGAATATATTAAAAACAACACGTTTATTTAAACTGTTACTTTTCATAATTCATTAAATCTTATCTCAGGTTAATATCTTCATTCTATTACCTTCAGGGTACATTCATTAGTGTTATCTAAAACCTCATATAAAATTAAATAAGAATTAAAAGTACAGCTAAGAACACTGTCATGATTTGTGTGAGAGGATTCCCATCATGCACCCTGGTCCCTAATGTTACTTTTTCTGTTTCATGAGCCTCTCAACCTCAGACTAGTTTTGTTTTAGAGAAAATAAAGCGGCCCCTCTGGGCGCTATGGCACTGAGCGCGCAGCCACTGCCTTAGGGGTTGGTGTTGACCCAGTGGTACCTGTCCACCAGGCACACCGCCGCCGGCTTATGGCCCCTGCGGTTCCGATGCAGCGCGTGGTAAGCATTTCTCAGGTGGCCCAGACCGCCATCCAATACGTTCTTTTTTGGGGGGATTTGGAACCAAGTTTGAAAGGGCCGTTTCAGGTTTTCAACCTGGAAAAAAAGAAGGAAAAACTGATAAAAAGGTGCATAAAGATCTTTTTTAAACTAAGAAGCTAGCTTTAAGGATTAAATAAAACCTATAACTCAGAAGTTAAATGTTTCAAAAGCATAGGAAAGTTCAAATGAAGAGAAGTGGATAATCATATTTGGAAAATTGCCTAGCACTTTCAAGGGTATAAAGCAAGTCAATTTCATACCTTTAAATAAAAATAATTTTTTAATTTAAATGAAATTTTTAAAAACACATTTATGCAAATGTCTATATATTTGTACGTTCTCCCCTACCTCACCCCACCCCACTGGTGGGACCCAAAACTGTCTAATCATGATCTCTGAGTGGAGGTCTAGAAATATCCATTTTAAACATCTCAAGTGACCAATACAGATGTTTTATAGACTATACTCTGAAATGATATTGTTCTGGAAGAATATAGCTGATCCCTAAATGGAAGATGGCCTTTCTAAGCATAAAAATAGAATTAGATCTCAATCAGGAAGAATCAAAAAACCTGAGTAGGCCGATAACTACTGAAGAAATTGAAGCAGTCATCAAAACTCTTCCAGCAAACAAAAGCCCTGGTCCGGGATGGCTTTACAGGGGAGTTCTATCAAGCATCCAAAGAAGAACTAAAACCTATCCTCCTCAGACTATTTCAAAAAATTTAAGAGGAAGTCACACTTCCAAGCTCTTTCTATGAGGCCAGCATTACCCTAATTCCAAAACCAGGTAAAGAGAGCCTAAGGATAAAATAAACAAATGGGACTACATCAAAATAAAAAGCTTCTGCACAGCAAAGGAAACCATCAACAAAACAACAAGAAAGCCCACTGCATGGGAGAACATATTTGCCAATGATATCACCGATAAGGGTTTAATCTCCAACATTTACAGGGAACTTATTTAATTTAACTAAAGCAAGATGAACAATCCAATCAAAAGATGGGCAAAGGACCTA
>NW_006299520.1:757954-774332 GCF_000327345.1 Myotis davidii
TACATCCACACAATGGAACACTACACCGCTATAAAAAAGGAACGTTCACCATTTGCAACAGCATGGATGGAACTGGAGAGCATTATGCTAAGCAAAATAAGCCAGTCAGAGAAAGATAAATATCACATGATCTCACTCATATGTGAGATATAATGATCAACATAATTTGATGAACAAGAATAGATCCAGAGACAAATGGTGGGGGCGGGGGTGGTTAGAGAGCAATCAAAGGACGTGTATGCATGCATATTAGCATAACCGATGCACACAGACACTGGGGCGGTGGGGGCTTGCCTGGGGTGGGGGGTCAAGTGGGGAAAATGAGACATATGTAAAACTTTAGACAATAAATTAATTAATTAATTTAAAAAATAGAATTAAGGACAAATATTTCATTATATAATTTTAAACTCTTATACACATAGAACTATGTACAAACTATCTATATAGTTTAGAAAACTAAACAAGCTGGAGAAATAATATTTTCCAGTAAAATGACAAGTTAAAATACTCTTAAAGTTTGAAGAGCCTATACTAATACATTCAGAACTTAAATGATAAGTGGATAAAAATGAGGAAATTCATTAAGATAGTAAATACCTAAAACATTTGGGGACATGGAGATTTTGAATTTTTAAACTTTAATAATATCTGTAATAGTATTGTTATCAAAACTATTTTTAAGTGAGAGTACTCAATTTTAGAAAAAGTGGTAAACACTTTCACATAAAGCTGGTTAGACTAAAAATAAATATAATTTTCTAAAAGGTACTTTGGCTGTACATTGAGAATGAGTAAAATGTCCATACATTTATTAAAATGTATGGACCTAGTAATTCCATGTCTGAGAATCAAATCTCCAGAAATAATTTAAAATTCAGACATCTTTCTGTATAAGTTATCAGTTTTTTTTATATAACAATGTGGAAATAATTTATTATTGGCAGATATCTAGATTAACTGAGTAAATTACTAGGAAAGCAAATGAATATTAAAATTTTAAGTATTTAAATTACTTTAACATGTGAATACATAAGTGATCATTTTATTTTTTTAATTTTTTTTATTAATTTCAGAGAGGAAGGGGGAGGGAGAGAGATAGAAACATCAATGATGAAAGAGAATCATTGATTGGCTGCCTCCTGCGTGCCCTCGACTGGGGATCGAGCCCACACCCCGGGCATGTGCCATTGACAGGAATCGAACCCGGGACCCTTGAGTCTGCAGGTCGATGCTCTATCCACTGAGCCAAACCAGCTAGGGCCATAGTGATCATTTTAAGGAAACAAACAAGTATACACATATAAAGTATCAACACAGACTTCCCTAGATCAGTGTTTTTCAAACTGTGGGTTGCCACCATTAGTGAGTCATGAAATCAATTTAGATGGTTGAAATCAATTTAATTTAATTCAAAGTGTTGGAATCATTGTACCTACTAAGGGCAAGTAGTGTTTCATGAAAACTATTTCTAACATAGCTATGCGTGTCTTTCTATGGGTTGTGGTAAAAAAAAAAAATTAAAAATAAAAATTTAAAATTTAAAAAAAATAAGAAAGACCACTAAGTTTAATATTTAATTCTGAAGAAATTTAGGTGAAAGGAAGTTTATGTCCAAATACTATCCGGAAAAATGGGACTGCAGATGATAGTATAGATCCTGATCATTCAGCCAAGTAGAGGAGCTACATATAGAAGGAAAAAACAAAACACAGAAAAACGTTTTGCCAGAATATTAATATTGTGATTTTAAACTTTGTAGTTTTGGTGTTTTCCAGGTTTTCCAATTGTTGTTTCTTTGCTTTTACAGTCAGCATATTCTTTTTAGAATCAGAATAGGAATAAAAGGAGACAGGAGACCTGGAGCACACTTCACCTGATAAATACTCCTCGGATTGCTGACTTTAGGAATTTTCCGGGGCTCCCTGCTACAGCTTTCTTCATCGGAGGAAGTGCCCGAGGAGTAGTCTAGTGAGGCTCTACTGACAGCATCCAGGACTTGCCGGGAGAGCTCCCATTCCTCCCATCTGCCTTTGAAAGAAGCAACTGTAAACGGGTGATTTTTCTCACCATACCTAAGTAGGAAAAGAAAATAGAGTATTTCTTTGGGATTCAACGTCTCACAGCTCATCTCTAATTTCTTCTGGAGACAACTCACTAACTTACAAAAAGAGTTATTTTGAAAAACAAATCCAAATGACTTGACAGCAAAGCAAGTTGAGAGACGTTATGAACTTCAGCTACTGCACTGTTGTAATTGGTGAGGGTGTTCCTTAAGCGCTATCTTGGTTAACTGCTCAGAAAAAGACAAAGACTCATTTCTTTTGATTGAACTGATGGCCTGAATTGCCCCATGGTAGATAACTCCTCTTCCCCCTTGATACTGCCTGTAGGACTTAGACATAATCTGCTATTGGCAGGGATTAAAATCAAATTTCAAATATTATGCAAAATTGTTGTGCTTCCCACTCCTGGAAGTCTGCGTTGTCTAATAAAGTTTGCGACTTAAACCTTAACCAACCATTGCCCTCGCTGTTAAGCCAGGGCGCCATCTTTCACAAACGTGTACAGAACTGACTAACTACCTAACGTTTCCACCTGTCAGAGGAAACCCAGACTCACCTGCAGCAAACTTCAAAGGGATCTACCCATATGGTCATCTCCTTTGGAAGTCCCAGGTGAGAAAAATTCACATTACTTTCAGCACAAGCCCTCTGTAGAATGGGATCTTTATTCTGATTATTGTTTATCCGGATACACCTTAAAAAGCAAGGGAAGGGAAACAAAGGCATGTGGACAGGTGCTTTAGCAGGAGAATCATAGAAACTATCAGACATGAATGCCACCATTACCAGCCACTCCAAGGGCACAGACAGGCATTGTGAGACCCACCGCACTCTGTTTTAGTTAGGATTTAGAAGAAATGTGGTTTTAGGCTTCTGCTGCAATACACAAAGCTCCCACCTCACCCCTGCTTCCCCCACCCCTTCCCCACCCTCCAGTTTTACAAATAAGAGTGAAACCTCAGCTTTTCTCACAGCGACTCAGAATGTGAGTTGCATCCCTGAGTCACACAATTCATTCACCGAACGTTCACTGCATACCTTTCATCGTTAACACCAGTTAGAAATTGCTCAATCCACCTCACATGGGGGGATTTGTGCTAGAATATTCATCTGCACTATCACTAAGTATCTCTTTCTTTCAAGCAAGCCCACATTCGGTCCATAAAACTTGCATTCCTCACAGGCTGCCAACAAAATCATTGCCAGTGCCTGTTCCCCCCGCTTCCCCACACCCCGCACCAGCTCTCACCTGAAGGCTTGCCCTTTAGAAGGGCATTCAGAGTGCCAGTGGCCTCTGTATGTTTTAAACAAGATCGTCATCAGCTTTTCTGCAAAGTTTTCTATTTGCTGTTTACTCAGTTTATCATGCTTTTTCACCAGTCTCGTGACAAAGAAAACTGCTGTTGCAATTTCATCTCTCATGATTCAAGGAGAAAAATCTATGAGGTCTGCAACCATTAAAAGGAAGCAAGAATGAATGAAATAGAACCACGAGCCTCACTTACCAACATGTCGTTACTCTTTGGAAATTGTATACACCTTACATTTTAATTAGAAATTATTTGCTAGTTTTTAATAACTAAATAAGCACATGAGTACTATCAACAAAACAGGCAAAAATACCACCTCTTCAACTAGCCAGTTTTTAACAAATTTCAAAGGAAAAATATCTTTTTTAAACTTTAATACACCTAAGAAACAAATAAAACTTCATTATGCAACTTAAGTAAAAGAAAAAGTCTTTATGTTGGACAGTAATTACACCAAGCCCCACTTTTAAAAAACATATTTATAGAGAGCAAAAACATTTTAAAATGTGGCTCTCAGGTTGCATGCTTTAAATAAAAATTAATAAAAAAAAATATTGTACTTACCAGCAAAAAATCTTCAGCCCCAACACAAAGTGGGCCAGAGTCAGAAGACCAACTGTGCTTTTAGTTTCCAACTCTCACTCACACACGTTTTGTTAGTTTCAGGTGGAAATTTATAGTAGCCTGGCCCCCAAAGCCTGGTATGGGTGTTTAGCCTGACACAGGTGCTGTCATTCAGGATGCTCAGCTTTTTTCTCGAACTCCATGAAATTGCTCCTTGTCTATGTCGACAGGGTTCTCTGTTTAAAGATTTTCAAACTGCATTTGTAACTTCCGTTGCACTTTTTAAGTCTTATCTGACAAATTGAGAATCAAGCCTTCTCCTTCCATATTCTAATATCCTACATTCCAAATAAGTTCACTTCTAATTGTAACTGTCGCCATATTAAAGAATTTTGTCTTGAATCTTTTATAGAACTTACAACTTTCTCTGCACAGTCATATGTTGACTACAGACATTAGTTACTGAAATGTTTATTTGCGAAATAAGTGGAAGAGATTTCAGAGTTTATCAGCCTCACTAGTTCTCAAAGTGTGGGCCCTGACCACCTGGTTTGGATCCAGCTGGCTGCTTGTTAAAAAGGCAGAGAGTCTTGGACCATCGGCCGGATCTACTGAGTCAATACTTCTAAAAGTGAGGCCTGGAAATTAGTGCTAGTTAACAAGTTCCCCCAGGTGGGCCTTATACCACCAAAATGTCAGAACCACCACACCTGACTTACACGTCTTTAAACACCCACCATAAGAGCTCATCCAGGTTCTGATCAGTGAACATGATTTCACTCTGACAAGGAAGTCCATATTCTTTCTAAACAGCTCCAAACACGAGGAGGACCTCCCTCCCTGAAAGGAGCCAAATCCACTTCTTTGATTCTCTGTCTATGCAGCTTCATTCTGCCCCCTGGAGCAGTGGTTCTCAACCTTGGCTGCACATTAGAATCACCTGGGAATCTTTTTTAAAATCCTGATTTCTGGGCCTCATCCTCCGGAAATTCTGTTTCTTTGTTACTAATGTTGTGGCCTCACCCCACCACGTGAGGACACTTTAAATACTAGCTATTCAGCCTGCACGGAGACTACTCTAAGAGTTTTAACAGTTCTTCCCTGAGACATGTTACTCAGCGCCTTCCCCACTGGGCGCTCCCCTCGGGCTGGGCTTCAGGTGAGTCAGTGACCCCCAGAGTGTGGGGACCACCGCGCACAGCGCTCCAGGTGGGCTCCATCTCCGCGGGACCAAGTGGGACTGTCGCCCCCCTTGCTCTGAACACTGTATTTCTACAGCGCAGCTTCGGGTAGCATTTACCTGGTGGCAGGAGCATCAGACCACTGCCTCACATTGAACCTGCAAGTCGTCTTTTCATCTTATCATCATCTTCTTGCACAGTGCAGAATGCCTAAGAGTACGGGGCTTCGGAGACAGACCTGGTGTGAACGGCAACTTTACAACTCGTTCTCTGTAAGCTTGAGCAACTTGCTTAGCCTCCTGAACTTTCAGAAGGAGGAGGTCTGTGAAACAGCCATCTCCTAGGGTTGCTATCAAGATTACCGCCAATATTGTTTAAGCATCTGATCTAACTACTAGTTACTTAGTAGTTTTACAGGAAGGCAGTACAGCAGAGCAGTTAAGAAATCTGTTGTAAAATCAAGCGCCGTGGGATTGAATCCCAGGCCTTAGCTTACTAGAAACTCGGGGAAGTTTCTCAAGCTCTCGAATCTTCAGTCTCATCGGTAAAAGGAAGAAGAATACGCATGGCCTTAGAAGCCGACTGCCAGATTTGGATCCTAGCTCCATTTCCTGTCTGAACTAGGCAAGTTACTGAACTTCTCTGTGCCTCGATTTCCTAATCTATATGAAGGTAATAATAATAGTACCCAATTTGAAGGCTTGTTGTAAGAATTAAGTGTAAAACAGCAGCTGGGACTGAAGAAATGCTCTCTAAATGTTAGCTATTACTGCTGTCGTAGTACAAATGTCATACTACTGCCATTGCCTTAGGAGGTTCTTGTCAAGTTTAAATTTAAAAATTATATGAAGCATTTAGCAGAGTGCCTGGCATCTAATATGTACTCAAAAAGTGGTAGCCTTTCTTATTGATAAATTTAAGTTTGTACTTATTTTAATATAATTTTCTATTTTTTATTAAGTGAATATAAAACAACTACATAATTGCAGCTATACTTATCATATTTCATTGTATAAAACTTAGGCCATCACTATAAAGAATGGAGATTTGTGACCCTGATTTTTGTTTTCTAATACATTCTCTTATCTTTTGGGCTACCTGTTATCTGCAAATTTGACAAGAATGTGTCCTGCTACAAATAATGAATTAAAAGGTTGTAGAGGATACAAATCAAGCAGAGTGCACTCACAAAATCTAGTGACTCTAAAACACATCGGAATATATTCTAGAGAGCTGCAAGGATATATTTTTAAAGTTATTTTGTAGCCTAATTGTTTGCAGTAATAGCAGTATTACTGTTTTCAAACATATATGGGAAGAGAATAGGGGAATACAAATATTTAATGTTGTTACGAACTAAAATTTTTAATGTAAAGAAAAGGAGATAAAAAATCTTATAATGTTAAATTCAAAATGGCAATATTAATATGATTCTGTGATTTTTTTCTTTTCAAAAATATATTGTTTTAGTTCTATCCATTGAAAAGGCCTAGAATTAGCCCTGGCCGGTGCTCAGTGGTTAGAGCATTGGCCAGAGCCCCTGGTCAAGGGCAGGTACCTGGGTTTTGTGTTCCATCCCCACCACCCAGCCCTAGTCAGGCTTGGTGCAGGAGGCAATCAGCCCATGTGTCTCTCCCACTTCAATGTTTCGCTCTCTCTCCCTTCTACTCTTTCTGAAAATCAGTGAAAAACATATCCTCATGTGAAGTTTAACAAAAAAAAAGAAAAGAAAAGAAAAAAGGAGAAGAAAGAAAGAAAGAAAGAAAGAAGAAAGAAAGAGCCTAGAATTAATAAACAACCCTAACATTCATTTTGTGGTTGCTGAATATCTCTTTAAAAAAAAAAAAATTCTTGGAGAAACTACTGATTCCAGTTCTAGTTCAGGTAGAGCCTGGAATTTTTATACCAAAAAGCAAGGAAGCTCTACAAAACCAATGGGCCATGTCAAAAGACTCACGAACCCACACATTGGCCAAAGATAAGTCATTTTGAACTTTGTAATAGATACTGTGGTCCTTCAACCAGTTCCCTCTTCTAGACCAACAGTCATTCTCTAGCTCAGTGGTTCTCAACCTTCCTAATGCCGCGATCCTTTAATACAGTTCCTCAGGTTGTGGTGACTCCCAACCATAAAATTATTTTCGTTGCTACTTCATAACTGTCATTTTGCTACTGTTATGAACCCTAATGTAAATATCTGATATGCAGGATGTATTTTCATTGTTACAAATTGAACATAATTAAAGCATGGTGATTAATCACAAAAATAATATGTAATTATATATGTGTTTTCCGATGGTTTTAGGCGACCCCTATGAAAGGGTCGTTCGTCCCCCAAAGGGGTCGCGACCCACAGGTTGAGAACCGCTGCTCTAGCTGATGGAACTGTCAGGTACTGTTGGCTCACAGCTGCAGCCCTCCTTGAGAATAGTTCTGAGAAAAGCCTCAGAGTAAAATTACCTGCCCCTCCCCCAAGGGGGACCTGCAGCCATTGCCCAGCTAATGTAGGAATACAAAAACCTGGCTCTCTTGCCTCAGTTTGTGACAACTCTGAAGGGCTACCCATCTCCAGGGCTCCTTTTCAGATAGGCTGAGGCCTCAACTGCAACCACCTCAGTGGTCCATCTCTCCCTCTGCCCAGTCCTATCTTTCTCACTCCCTGTGGGTGTATCTCTCAAGAGGACCCCCCAGTAAACCTTCTGCATGCAACTCCCATCTCAGAGTCTGTTTCCAAGAAACTCCATTTGGTACAGTTTGTTCCAGGAATATTTGTGTGTGTGTGTGTGTGTGTGTACCAGGAATGTTTTAAGGAATCCTGATATGGATGGCTCCTGGCACACTGGAGTGGTATAACTGTTACAAACTCTCATCAATGATGAAAATGAAGCACAGATATTAGGGTGTGCATTGGCTAGTGTAATATCTTGGATGCTTAAGAGATATGAAAATGATAATGACTATGGAAATGGGTGGCTAAGTCATCTACTAATGACATGATTTAATAAGGCTAGTTCAATTCAATCAGTATTTAAGTACCTTGTATACCCAGAACATATAAAAATAAAATAAAGGTGTGGCTAGGACCTTTATGATCTTCCCCTCCCATAGCATCTTGTTTATTTCAGCTTTCCATGATATGTTTCTCCTTGCCCTTACTCAATTGTGTGGGTTCCCAAATTGCTGCAATTTGGAATCACCTGAATATCTTTTTAAAATACTGATGCCTACCCTCAGACATTCTGATTTAAGACTGGTGGAGTGCAACTTGGGCATCAGGATTTTAAAAGCTCCCCAAGTAATTCTAATGTGCAGTAAAGGTGGGAGATCATTAAGAGAGATCTCTCCTAGTTGTCAAAGAAATTGGAAATGTATCCTACACTTGTAATTGCTTAGTAATGCCTTAAGCTTAACAAAAGATTATTATGACAAATTTGCATTTCATCTTTTTATTCTCATCTTTTCTAGCCTTTGCTGGGATAACTTTGGAAAAGATTGCTTTTTAAATTTATATTGGAAATGACAAAATTGAAAATCAGGACAATGCTCATATATGCTGAAATAAAATTTGCTTCAGAACTAAAGGCAACACATGCATTAGCACATACTCAAGTGTTTCCTTTTCAAATGATTAATGTTTATACTTATACTAGAGACCCAGTGCACGAAATTCATGCACAGATAGGGTCCCTAGGCCTGGCCAGTGATCAGGGCTGATCAGGTTCCCCGCCTCCCGGCCTCCCTGCCTCCTTCTTCCCTTGCTCCCTCAGCACCCAGCCACCACTGCTGGTGGCCCGCCATGTTCCGTGCCGCTCCCTGGTGGTCAGCCCACATCTTAGCGAGTGAGCCAACTCCTGGTCTCCCAGTTGAGGACAATTTGCATATTAGCCTTTTATTATATATGATGATTAAAATGCTATCAGATATTTAATAATTCTTTGATTATTTCACCTTCCAGGAAGGCATACTGTTCTACTGCGCTTTGAGTTAGTGAATCATGTTAACTGATAAGGCTTTGAGCCCTCTCCTAGCATGATCTTTTGCAACAGGCCCAGGCAGGCCTTGGAAGTATGAATAGAGCTGTAGGATACCAATGTACTTAGATTTCAGGAAAGAACAACCACATAGAAACTAAACATCATGCAAGACTTCCTTCAGTTACTTGCTTATGATGATTTTAAACCCCTTATTTAAATCACCTCCTACACATTAATGACAACTATACCTTCGGTTATAATTAATATTCACTCCGTGACTATTCACTGACCATCTGCTACCTATCAGACGCTGCTGAGTGCCATGGAGTTGGGAAAAAACAACTGCCTTTTAAGAGGTTCATAATCTAGAGAAGGAAATCAAATATGTACACAAGTGCTATTTGGATACAGAGTTTGAGAAATAGGATACCCCAAATTACTCCATGTTTCAAGCATTAGTAACCAAGACGACAATGTCATCATTGACATAATCAAGTTCAGCGGAAGAGCCAGTATAAATGGAATGATGGTTGGTTCAGGTTGAGGTTTACTGAGTTGTGTTGGTTTTTTTTTTACAATGAAACACCCAGATAGTGATGTCCACTGCAAGGATACAAGAAGTTAGCGGAAGGTCTTAGTGGGGCCAGCCTCAGACTTAGAGCAGAAAATGGCCGCTGAAATGTGAAGGCTAAAAACAGCTCTCCCACTGTTTTTACGTGATGTCTAAAACTCCTGTTATAAGACGTTGTCTTTCCAGGATTTCCTTTTGAAAGTGTCAGACGGGTTTGTTATCCATGGTAGAGCAAAAGGCCCATGGGACACTTGGAAGACGAGAGGAATCCGGGGGAGGCATCGCCGAAAACGGGAATCGGCTTTCTGGCCCTGAGGAATGAGGGTGCAGAACAGGATGAAGGGGCCCATCAAAGACATTTTACCTTTTGAAACAGGAAATCAAATGGTATAAAACATTAAAATGACCAAAATGACCTTGTACGAGGTCATTTTGGAATTGCATTTCTTCATTTTAACAAGAGTTTAATTTGATTGCTACAGTACCTTCAAGCCCCACAAGGTTCATCAATAAAGGTAAGCCTTGACATCTGTCTTCTTTATTTTATCTAAACTTCAGCTATAAAACGAAAATGTTTTTGCACACAACAGTTTAAAATAGGCAAAATAATTTAAAGCATCATCTAAATTGAACATTAAATTCACTGGATTTTTGATATCATAGCCAGTCTTATCATCAGACCTGTTTGATTTCAGTAGCTTCACTTGCTTAAGTTGTAAATTACATCCCTAGGATCATCCATCCATTTGCACATGCATGTCATTGCTAATGAGGGGGAAAATATAGATGTTTTAGCAAAAATCCCATTTTTGACAGAAAGTACATTTCTTTTTCTTATAAAAGCAAGTAGCACCATTTTATATAGCGATGAACTATTCTATACAACCCATGCATGAACTCAGTCCCATTAGGTTCAAACCACATAATAAGGAAGTTACATTAATTATTAAAACAAAATTCATACGCCAACATGTTACCTAGTAAAACTGTATGTCATGCAATGTTGATTTGAGCCCAAAAGAAATTTAGTTTAGAGCTGTCTTATCTACGTGAAATTCCTTTAATGATAAAATGAATGAACCTTAAACATGATGCTCCTTTTTCATAAAGTTACCATACAAGTGTTTTATTTATGACAAGCATTTTTCTGACTTTATTTCTATTTTCTTTTTTTATTATTTTTTGAGGAGGAACACTCACATATTTTTCTCATTATTTCTAAAATGTAAATTTCGGATATTCAAAAGTGTAACAGTTATTGTACCTCTGGGTAATATCATAGCTGAAAAAATATAAAGACAGTGATACAGCTTTATTATAGATGTTTTAGCAGTATTCCCCAAGTCTATATAGACATATATATGTACATATTGATGTATAACCTCATTTTAAGTTATGTCTCTCTCCACAAAGGTAGGACCATTTCATTACAAATTGGCAGACCACGTTTTAAAGACATGATTGGCTATTTTAAAAGTCAGAGATTGTGTTTCTTGGGCCAGCTTTGATTGTCTTCATAAAAATAGAAAGCAGGACGGATTGGCAAATTTTCGTCTGGGGTCTTTGCAGGAGGCCATACAGGAAACAAAGCTGTGAAACATTGAAAACACTATTGTTGTTGTTTTAATGCAGCTACATACAAACTCAGGGGGGACATTCATTATAACTGGAACCTGTAAATTATTGAGCACTATAATGTAAGTGCTATTGTGCTACAGAGTGCAATAGATACATTGCATCAAGCTGGAAACCAAGCTAGCCCACTAAGAAAATGTATGTACAGTGCTCTGTGCTAATATAAGAAATGTGTGTTATATATGGCATCACACTCTACTAGTATAACAAAATACTTTTTTTCAAAATGCAATTACATATTGGAAAAAAGGTGCTCTTTTACTAATGGAAGATACTAATTGTAGAGTAAATAACTAAGTGCAAAAGGAGTTAGAGAAAGGAATGAGCAAGATGAGCTAAAAAGCACCAAGAAAATGTTACCATAAGTAGGTTTTGAGCCTGAGATGAAAACAATAGATGAGAGCTCAGAGGGGAAGGACATTGTGAACTTTAGTAAATGTAATCCTGATGAAATTCTTGAGGGATAGTCTATGGATATAGAGGAAATAAAAAAATAACAAATAAGAGTTATGTATTTTTTTAACTAAAAAGTATAAATCTACATAGAAAAAAAAGATTAAGTGCCAAATTAGGGAGAGTGAACATAAGAACAAGAATAAGTAGACATAGAGTAATTCGTCAAAGAATAGCATAAAGTATTTTCATTCTTATAAATTAATTAGTTAACAAGATAATCAGTGAATTCTCTTATGGAGAATAGACTTTCTTCAACTGTGCACCTAGATGACTTGTTGGTTGTACTAAAACCCTAAAATTACCTCTTATAAGAGGTAACCTTGACGACCTAGCCTTTTTTTGTTTTGTTTTGTTTTGTTTTTGTAGAGGGGACAGAGTTTAATCAGTGGTGAGAAGTGGCCAGGAAAGATCATCTATTTACTAGTAGCCAGAGCAGTTAATGGAGCCTTTACTGACTGGCTGGTGAAACACTGAGGCAAACGTTCTGAGAGAGCCAGTGCAGTCGCCTGCTGCTCTATGGGCAATTCCACTGACCACACCTTGTGGCCTGGCGGTGCCCAGGCAGCAGTTACCCTTGGGTTCATATGTGCATATGATCCTGTTGAAAACAGCTTGGCTTCAATGAGCATCCTCTCTTCTGCTTCTCCTTGCGGACTAATCATTCTCAAGATTTACTTCCTCTGTCAGCCCCTAAATAGCAGATGGATGCTCTCAAAGTTGGCCTTGGGGCCTTCTGCTTTCCTCATGCTATTCCCTATTCTGCAAGAATAACACGGTGCTGTTAGTCGTCTTCTGTCCTGAGTGAACCGTAGCAGGTTAGAAGGTGCTGCAGGATCAATAAAAATAAGACAGCGTAGCTCTCTTGGAGATCTCGCTTATCCTCACAACTTCAACTCTTACAGATTCAGGAAACTACGAAATCTCTCTTTTCAGTTCAGGTCTGGAGTTCCAGCTCCATATACGTAATTCCACCACCACGTCCTTTCACCACCTAAAACTAAACATGCCTAAACATAAACACATCATACATAAGTTCCAACTTGGCACTTAATATAATTATATGTAATATAAATATACAAATAATATCTAAATTATCATATTGGGTATATTAATGTAATTAATATACAGTTAGCCCTCCAAATCCATGGGTTCTGCATCCTTGAGTTCAACCAAACTTTGATCAAAAATATTTTTTAAAAATGTTACACCGTGTATTTCGGATGGTTGCATCTGTACTGAACCTGTACAGACTTTTATCTTGTCATCATTCCATAAACAATACAGTATAACAACTATTTACGTAGCATTTACATTGTATTAGGAATTACAAGTAAACTAGAGATAACTTAAAGTACCCAGGAAGATGGATGTAGGTTATATACAAATACGGCACCATTTATATAAGGACCTTGAGCATCTGCAGATTTTGGTATCCGTCAGGGGCCCTGGAACCAATCCTCCAGGGATCCTGAGAGTTGACTGTGTAACTATCTCGATTATCTATATAGTAGAGGCCCGATGCACAAAATCCATGCAAGAGTAGGCCTTCCCAGCCCCAGCTGCCTCGGCCCTTGCAGCCCCGGCTTTGGGAGGTTGTCGGGATGGTGGTTCCACTGTCCAGCTGTTCAGTCAATTTGCATATTAATGCTTTATTATTATAGATACAAATTGTGTCTCTCTCCAGCTAAACCATAAATCCCTAAACTGTGTTCTCTGAAGACCGTAAATATGCAACATGTTTACTCCTTCTGCTAAGAGCTCAGACAACTTTAATTATAAAGCCTATTTTTAGATTGTTTCTGATTTACTAAAAGATTAATTTAACATTTTCATATCGAAAGCAGCATTATTGATTAATCAATAAACATATACAAGCTAATTAAGAATCTGGTGCACTCTTACTAATGAGAGTGCAATAAAATGGAATCAGAACTATAAGATTATAAAAACTGCTGGCAGTTCATTTTAGTTAGAAAGAAAATCTCTCAGAAACAGACTTTTTGATGTTTGGTTCTTCAAGGCACTAAACTGACTCCAATCTTGTCTTGCTTTGACACATAAACTAGTTCCTAAATGTAGTATCATGAATGTTAATACGATAATCTGGCATTTATTGATATATATATATAAATCAAAATATGGTCTTGTATTTCCTAAGAGAAAATGGGCATTTAAAAAAAACAGGTCTAAAAAGAAGTTGATAAACTCCAATCATTTCTAATCAGTCTAATTCTTCACTTCTTCCTTTCTAACATGCTTCAAAAGCTGTAATAAATAGAAAAAGCTCAGATGGTGTTTATGTGTTAATTCCCAGCTCCCCATCACTTTAGTCTTTTATGTAGGAGTGGTAAATGTAGCCAATACAAATTTGCCAAAGCTACAGCAGAAGGTGTTTGTTTTCTAGCCTCTTCTTGGTTTCCTTCTCATCACTAATCTCACCTCCTTTCCTTAGTGCTCCTTCCCCACCTCCCTATTCACCAAAAGCCCAGAAATTAAATAAAACAGTAAATAATTCCCGTGAAAGGTGCCTTCCTGGTACTGTCTAAAACAAACACCGTCTTCTGTTGGGGCATTTTATCCACCCCCAGCATTCTTACTTAGATTAAATCGTGGGTCTCCTGGTCTCCAGGCATGCCTAGACATGAATCATGAAGGGAACGCGATCCGTGGAGTTTCTCTAGTAACTGCCGGCCACATCAACAGCAACCCCAAGAACAAGCATTCTTTAAAACAGACACACACAGAGCCAGGCCACACATATTCTCCTCATTATTGAACTGCTTTAGTTGTACTATCCACAAGATAAATGGCATTTTAAAAACTTATTTCAGTAAGAAATGCATCCTGATGACTTTTATATCTATGTTTTCTTTGTTTTTTATTATATTTGAAGAGAAGTTTTAAAAATCTAAATTTCAAGGCATCTCCTGCAACCCATGCCTTGGATGAGAGCAACCCAGCTCAGGTAAGACGTGCAAGATGCAACTAAAAATCATAAAACATCAACCAGGAAGAGGTAGTAAATCTTGTAGTAGGAAAAATGACTAACCACTTGAAAGAACAGATTTGTTTTTGTAACTGTGACCTAATCAAGACTTAAAAGCCGGCCTATTGCTAATGGAATGGAGGGTATCCGGCTCCTGATTTTATTCAAGTATGTCTATTTAACTGTAAAATACAAACTTGGCTCTACAGTTATCTCTAGAGGGCTCAGAGGTTAATTAGCTATGATTTCAGTGTGTTGCTTGGTATGGCTTAGTTTATTGTACATTTCAAAGGAGTACAAGGGATTGTGTAGTGTGTTCTACAATATTGTGCCTCTCCCCAAAATAAGATGAACACAAATTACAGTGAGTTGTAAATGATTTGTGTTTTGCATTATAACTTAACAGGTTAATTTTTACGTTCATGTATTCTGTACTGTACATTTTATACTTCACTTTGATTTCTTCCTCTTCACTTTGGTGTTCACAGAACAAATAATGAATTTAGTAAAAATACTTGTATATTCAAAGATCATACTGTAACTTAAACTTATCCTTGGGAAGTCCTGGCGTTTTAATAGTGTGGGTTTGGAATGCGTGTTGATAAATTTCACAGGACTCCGTGGCTAGCACTTGCGGGAGGCCTCCTTTCCATGTTATTGATGGCACCTATGAGACCATTTGCTGGCTTCGGGAATCAGTCTGTAGCTGGGAAGCTTATTTTGGTGGAAAATAATTTAGAACTAGGCTTTCAGGGTCAACAGCGAGTGCATTATGCTGGGTTCATGAAGACTATATTGGGGGGTGGGGGACTACTTCCAATTGAGTTCCACACAGGGTGTAACAGAAAATATTCTTTATCTTCTTCTGACTCATTTATTGAAGGGAAAGGGGGGAAGGAGTGACTAAAGGAAACAATTATTAGTGAAGGTCTACCAGAAATCCTCTCTAACTGTCCTCTTTGCCCCATCTACTCCAAACACACACACATAAACACATCTCCGTCATCAAATGTGAAATTGTGAGAATAAGAAAATGGAACTGGTCACAAGACATTGCTTCTCTGGCCTTCACAGCCCTCACCCTGAATGTCCAAATTGAGTCTTATTTCAAGTACCTGCCCCATGAACCTTCCCTGACCAATCACAGTTCTCAATGTCCCACCCTACTCCCTTCTGTCTCTACCCAGTTTAGCGATTGATTGTATACTGTCTCCAAAGGTAACTATGTTCACTTTTTTGTTGCCACTATGACTTTGGCGGCTGAACACATAGCTGGTATTTAAATAAAGATGTGCTGGAAGTAGGGAGCGTTTCGCCTCATGTGGGTCTTGAGGGTGTAAAACAGTGGCCTCGATCTCATGAGGGCCAGACTTTGATCTAAGTAACAGGCTTCCTGGCTCCCTTTTTGACTCAAGATCAGGCTTCCACCTCACCCCATGGCCCTCCCAGCGTTTAAGGGGCACACAGAGTGCAGATGAAACCCTCAAAGTCATTCCTCCGCCCAGTGGCAGGGTCCAGGCCTACGTATCCCCCTCCATGTGGAAAAGTCAGCCTTCAGTTTGGTACCAGGCCCGCTGTCATCCCGGGGTGTGGGCATGAAAAGTGGGCTCCTGGGGCTTCTTGCGGGGGGGTGGG
>NW_006299520.1:774909-775221 GCF_000327345.1 Myotis davidii
CGAGGGCCACCCCAGCGTTGGAGCGGAGCGGGCTGCGCTCTGAGATCTGATGCGTCAGCATTTGGTGGGCCTGGCGCTGCTTGGCGAGCAAGTTGTCCAAGTGCCAGCAAAGCCCTGAAAACTGGGGGGAGGGGAAGGAAGGGGGGCTGCTGCTTCTAGATGCCCTTAAACTGTCCCCCCTTCTAAGAGCAAACGCAAGATTATGCAATCCCATGTGAGGAAAGTGAAATATGTGGGATTTAATGGCTTTAACTGTAAGGTACAGACTTTTAAGCCCCTGGGAGGGCCCCACCCCCTCCCACCCCCAGCCCC
>NW_006299520.1:775253-784202 GCF_000327345.1 Myotis davidii
TAGCTGTGATTAATCATGCCGAGTTTTCATTACTTAGTAGGGCATTCACACACCCACCAACTAAAGTGAGCTACAGCTGAGCCAATGGCTTACCCGTCACAAAGCCTGGGCGCCAACTTGAGACTGCAGTTGGTGATGAAAGGAAACTGTTTTCTGTGAGTCTGGTTACTAGGCAGTGTAGTTAGCTGATTGCTAGTAGTACCAATCACTAACTACACGGCCACGTAAAAAGATTTGGGGCTTCGTCCAGAGGAGGCGCCTGTGCACGTGGATGGGCTTAGGGGAGTTGGGGCTGGAACACGGAAATGCTGCCAGTTCTCTCAGCCAAGAGAGAACTCAACATGTTAGCTGCTAAGTATATAATGTTTGTAATGAAATATATGTGTGTATTTTCATATAAAAATTTTCAGTATTTCATCAGGCTCTTAACCCCAAAAATTTTCAGGTAGATTGGGTAATTGTATAGATTTGTGATGATCAACTTTTGAGGTATCTTTTCCATGAGACTGTATTAGTGTTTTGAAAGAATAAAGTGCCATGCCGACATAGATGGTCATCGGCGCGTGTTCATTTCCTCAGTTGCCTTTATGAGGATCATCTCAATTCCTGTCACAGTAATTACAACTTTCCTATCTCTGAAATGGTTCAATTGTTCCTAGATTAACAACAGCTCCCAGGAAAGCTATTCACAAGCACTTGTTAATATTTCTGTCAGACTACATTAACAAAATTTTTATTTTTCATGAAAGGACTGAGTCCACTCATCAGACGTCTTTAAATAATCATTTACACTGTTGCAGTCTAGGCAGCCTTTAGCGGGACCCATTAGTAAATGCAGTTAATCTAAATCCAGCTTCTTTCCTAAGATTTGTCTTAAGGGATGGGGGTGGGGAAGAGAGAATTATAACAAAAATTATATACATGGGTACCCATTGCCCCAGTTTAGACCTCTGGCTCCCAATAGAATGGGATCTGCCCTGTTTAATTCTCCAACCAAAGCTGGCCTGTAACGAGCTATGACAGTTGGTGTGGAAGGGGGAATTGGGGCGGTGGGGCTAAGGAATAGAAAGCTTTATTGGGATATCTTTGGGGGAATGGAAGTTGGAGACTAGGGGAGGCAGGTAGAAGGCTGACCCACAGTATGAGCGCTGAAGTGCTTCCCCACTGACCCCAACAGGACAAGACACAACTCCAGTTGATGTTTTGACTCTCCTATCTGGACTCCATCTAAGACTGGTCCCGAAGCCTGCGGTCACTACAGAAGTGGGCTTCAGAGGGCCCACCCATATGCGCTGGACCTCAGCATCTACGGAGGAAACTAAGGGTTTCCGGCCTGGCCTGTTGCTGCCAACTTGAAGGTTCTCTGAGAGGCGGGGCTAGGAGAGGGGCCAGGGGAGCTTGGAGAAGCGTCCTCAGCTGCCATGGAAACGAGGCCTGGTGCAGGTCCTAGGCCTGGAAAGAAGGCCTGTGGAATTTATCCCCAGGGATTATTAGTATTCAGTGGCTCCTCAGAAAAGGACACCAGCTTGGCCAAGCAGTTTTGGATCACGGCGTCAATGTATCCGCCTAACGAGTCCCAGTTGGTGCTGTCGGGCACTAGCAGCCAGCGTCTGCCCGTGGCCAGGTCCTCTAAGAGCAGCACCCCTGGTGAGTAGCTGCCTCCAGTTTATCCTGTCTGCCTCCACCTCTCCACCTCAGTCAACATGGAAGATACCAGAGCCCCTCCCAGGAGAAACTGCTGAACATAATGCTTTCTTTCTTTCCTGAAACTTGACAGCCAAGTTTCAGGTGTACAGCGTTGTGATGACACACTTATATCACTTCGTAAAAGTGATCCCACCAACACAAGTCTAGTACCTGTCATAGATAATTATTACAACATTCTTCACTATATTCCCTATGCTTTCCTTTACAGCTGTGGCTATTTTTATAACTGGCAATTTGTACTTTCCAATCCCTTCCCCTTTTTCATCCATCCCCTAACACCCCTCCCATCTGGCAACCATCAATTCTCTGTATCTAGGAGTTTGTTTCTGTTTTGTTTGTTCACTTATTTTGTGCTTTAGATTCTACATGTAAGTGAAGTCATATGGTATCTGTCTTTCTCTGTCTGACTTATTTCACTTACCATCACACTTTCAAGGTCCATCCATGTTGCCCCAAATGGCAAGATTTCATTATGTTTTTATGGCTAATATCCCATTGCATATATGTACCACTACTTTATCCATGTACCTATCAAATTTAATTCTAAAATAAGAATCTTTCATTTGGCATCTCTAAAACCCTATGCAAATAGTTCTTAAAACTTCCCATTAATTCTTCTACCCAAAATGATCAGTGGTGTCTTTGTTATATCTAAAAGTACATCCTCTATAACAGTGGTCGGCAAACTGAGGCTCGCGAGCCACATGCGGCTCTTTGGCCCCTTGAGTATGGCCACGAAGTTTCAATCACACTGTACGTGTGCACCTGCACATGGTATTTTGTGGAAGAGCCACACTCAAGGGGCCCCAGTTTGCCGACCACTGCTCTATAACATCTATTTGGCCAAAGGGTATAGAAGCATCTGGGGAAATGTTATTATACCTTGGCTGAAAGGATATTAAGAACAGCCATTTAGCCCTAGCTGGTTTCGCTCAGTGGATAGAGCGTTGGCCTTCAGACTGAAGGGTCTCCAGTTGGATTCCAGTCAGGAGCACATGCCTGGATTGCAGGCTCAATCCCCAGTAGGGGGTGTGCAGGAGGCAGCTGATCCATGATTCTCGCTCATCATTAATGTTTCTATCTCTCTCTCCCTCTCCCTTCTTCTCTGAAATCAATTTAAAAAAATTTTTTAAATAGTCATTTACATAATGAGTTCAAACATGAAATCCCTAGTGAAAGTTGAAGGCAGAGTTAACATTAGGAACCAAGTTCCTGGCCTGTAAGACCTTAGTAAGGCCTAAGGAAACTATTTTTATAGGTATAGAAAGCTTAAATACCTTTAGTGCTGTTGTTTTCTAATGACTTATATCCTTTTGTTAATTTTAGAGAAAAGTTTCTTGCAGTCTCTTTCTCTTAAGAAAAACAGTAAGTACCACGTTTTATGCCTCTCAACATTCTGATTCCTAGATTAAGAAAATGCAAAGTATAAAGATACAACTTTATACTTTGGCATAACTCTGCCTCGGGAACCACCCTATTTACTCAGAGGAAAATGCCTCCTTTCCTATAACATCTTGAATAGGGATGTGGAAATTGGAATCTCTGATATCAAATACCTTTTTCTTGTCTCTGGACTCAAGTATACTCATCTTCTAAAGATTAGAGGTTTTCTGGAGCCATAGCTAATTAATTCCATCTCTATTTATGAATCTGGTTTATAAAGCTGTAAGACATAGTACATATTTGTGTTTACCTTCCTACTCTATGTATTAACTTTTAACCTTTATGCAATTTTATATCAATATTATTATAAAATCAAGATAAAATTATTTAAGATTGAATATGACTGTATTTTCTTTAGAGGGAACAGATGCTATTGATGAAACCCTAAAGACGGAGGAGAAAAAAAAGTATCTGGAAAAGGTAGGTCAACATTTCAGAAGGTCATCTGATTTTCATTAAGCTTTCTAAATAATCCCAATTATTCTTTTTTAACATCTGTATATAAAATTTTTCTACATCTGTATGTCTGCTTGAGCAAATAGAAAACTTTTGCTAGAATTTTAATTGAAGATTAAAAAATTCTATTAAACTTGCTATTCTCAGTCTCTGCAAAAGCCCAAGGATGTATAGGAACAACAGAATTAGAGGGAAATGGAGAAACATGGATTCACATACCTTCCCTCCAATAAGGTCCCAAACCATACACAATGTTTTAAGAACAGAAATATTATAAAATCAGGAAAAATTGAATATGACTATCTTAATAGATCAAAATTAAAAGAACAGAGGAATGAGTCTGTCACCATTTCCACTAAGGGCTGAAATTACTAAGTAAACACATTGATGTTGTCAAATCAACTAGACAAGTCTCTTTTTGGCAATATCTTTTGTTTGCTTTTCATGATGTGGGCACAGCCTTTAAGTCAGCAATTAATACAGTGATTTATAGAAATACTTTATTTAGTTAATGGATAAATTCCATTCCTGTAACTGTTTCTGTGCTCTAAAGGCAAAGACAGAGGATTTGTTTTGGCCTAATGTCTTTCATCATTGCACATATTGGCAAACTCTGAAAGACTTATCGGGAATTCTGCATAAATTACAAAACAATGCATTTGAGTTTGCTGATCACATTAATTCTCTTTGTGGACTATTGCTGATTCCTCCAAACAAATTAGGTAATTAGAAACAGTCAGCATTTTCTTCTCTCTCGAGGATATTAGGTACAGTATATTTATACTAGGACTTAAAGTAAGGGAAGGAGCTCATTTTCATTGAGGCAAAAATCATTAAAAATCTATTCAGCACTTTTGGAGTTACAGTTTCATTTAATATCATTTTGGAACGGATTAGAAATAAAATGTTAAAGATACACTATTATCAGTTTTAATCTTTTGTCAAACAATTAAGACAATATGGTACAAGCTACTGGTGGATATTCTGCTAATGGACTCTTACATTAGTATCTTAGAACCAGTTTTCTTGCCGCAGGTTCTTCTATTAACTTATGAATTATTAATTCCACAGATATTTATTGAGAGCCTCCTCTATGCCAAGTACAGTACTAGATGCTGGGAATGCAAAGATAAAATGTGGTTCCTGATGTCAGGGAGTTTACAATCTAGTGGGGGAAATAACTAATTAAAGTCAAGAATTATGATACATTATTATGATAGATGTATTCACATAATACTATGGGAACATGTTGAAGGACATTAAAATCAAGCTTAAGGAATCAAGAACTCTTCTCAGAGCAGTTGGGTTTCAAAGAATGTATAGAGCTGACCAGACAAAAAATATGCAAAACAATTCTCTGCACTGCACTAGATACCTTCCGAAATCCCAAATCCAATCATGCTGGTGTCCTACTGTATTAGTCTGCTGGGGACGCCCTAACAAAATACCACAGACCGAGTGGCTTAAACAATAGAACTTCATCTCCTCAGTTCTAGAGGCTGGAAGTCTGAGATCAAAGTGCAAACAGGGTGGGTTTCTGCTAAAGTCTCTCTGCCTGGTTTATCGATGGCCACCTTCTTGCTATGCCCTCACATGGCAGAGGGAGAGCTCTGGTGTCTCTTCTTATAAGGTCACATCTTATCACATTAGGGGCCCACCTTGATAACTTCACTTAACCTTATTACCTTCCTAAAAGCCTTATCTCCAAATACAGTTACACTGAGGGAAGGGGGAGGGCCTCAACATAGGGACTTGAGAGGGATACAGTGCAGTCCATGCACCTACTGTCATTCTTTTCCATGGCTCTCCACATCTGTGGGGTCAAGACCAAGCCCTTCAACATGGCATTCAAGTTCCTTTCCAATCTGACCATGACCTGACTGACTTCTCCTGCCACTATCTTCCTTCCCGTGTACCCCTCCCCCATTCCCAATGTACCTACTCTCTACAGTTGGTTCTCCAGCTGCCAAACTGTACATTTAGTCAAGTGGGTCTTGCAATGCAGTATAGAACATTATGTTTTGGAGAGTAGAAGAGGCCTAACAAAACAGCAATCCAGCAGAAAAGAAAGAGAATGTTGCTGAAACTGTGCCTGGTGGGTATATAGGAGAGTTTAGTTAATACTGTATACAGGACAGTTCTCTTCCAATAATGCCATGGTGCAAAAAGTGACCAAGAGAATCCTGCAATGACTGAATGTATTACTGGGATGTAGCATTCATAACAGCCAATTTAGTGAGTCAGTGCTAAGCAGTTTACATGTATCTACTCTTATTCTCCTTAAAACAACCTCACGATGGGTATCCCCGTTTAACCAAACAAAGCTTACTAGTAAATGATTTCCCAAAGGTCCCACAACCAGGAAGTGGCAGGCCTAACTCCAGAGCCCATGCAATTCATTGTGTTGTAATGACTGCGGGCCACGGCATTGTTCAGGCATGCTGCCAGATATTCTAAAATTCCAAACTAAAGTATGAAAACAAGTGTGAGACATCTTTCCCAGCCCCGCAGTACTATAAGCTGTTTCTTCAACCTGCAATGCACTTTTATGTCTCTACCTGTAATTCTCCTCCCCATTTATCTTCAAGATCACGCTCAAATGCCCCTTCGCTGTGAAGCCTTCCCAGAGTGCCCTCGAGACTAGCACAGGAGCTTCCTTCTCTCTGCTCCCAGAGCAAGTGCCATATGCCTCTCTCCTAGTGTTTGCCACAGTCTCTTATCTGTGTTGCAGCTACTTGTGCATGTTTCTGTCTTTCCCCCTAGATTACAAGCCCGTAGTGTAGTGAGCTTTGGAGACAAAGTGTTTTGGAAGTTGAACTCTGCCACTTAATATTTGTGCGACTTTGAGCAACCTATTAAACACCCACAAGGCTCAGCTTCCTCTGATATAAAAAGAGAAATGGTAAAAAATATCCACCTCAGAATTGATATAAGATGCAAAGTGCTTGGCCATAGTTCGCCCCCAACAAATGTTAATTTTCTTCTCTTCTATGAGGACAGAAGTTATTTCTTATTTGCTTAACCCCATGCCTTTCCAGTTACTGAAACTCAAGTATTTTTTGATTGAATAAATAAATACATAATTCAAGTAATAAATGAATGCTCTCTACAGTGATATTTCCATTTTGTTTAGCCTTAAAACATATATTCATCAGGAAAATTTTCTAGAATGATAATTTTTGCAAGAATGTTCCCAAAAGCCAATCTGTTTGCAAGTCTGCTTTAGTAGGACCATTTCTAGCACCTCACCTCTTTTCTTGGTTTTGCTTGTATCTCACGGTCTATATATGATGAGAGGAAAGATGACCCCCTGTAATTACTAAAACATAAAATCTATTTCGGGTACAACTGTTTTTCTAAGTGCATAGTACTCTCTCTGCATTGCTACCACCATTATTCTAGAATTTTTAGCTTGATGACAGAAAGCAAGTGGGAGTAGAAGTTCTTTTAAAACATTTACAATAATCTATTTAATTTGAGAAAATCTTATACATGTTTTGAACATATACATGATAAGAACATTCCTGGAATAATATTCATTTTAAAATGGGAAATAATATTTCCCATCAATTCTCTTAAAGGTTGTTTTTTTTCTTCCACTATCTCCTTAAAATTAACGAAAATCTAAAAATAAGGTTTCCATCTCTCTTAAAAGTACCTTTATGGCTTTCTCTCCTCAACTGATATTGATTTTTCAGTTGTTGAAATTTTTTGAAACTTTAATGTTCTCCTCCATTTTGGAATATTTTCCAGGTATACATTATAAATGTTTTTGGTTAGTGGACAAAATGCTATTAATCCCTTCTATTTCTGTGATGGATGTCCATGGCAGGAAATCAAAAACAATTGTGTCTGTCAAGATTAGATGGCTTACTCTGCCCATAAAGGAAACCTGATAGCACTATATGGACCATTATTCTACCTCTGAGAGTTCTAAAGTAGTCTGAAAACATTCTAATAATGAATAGTCAGCTAATTCTTTGAAATCACAAAACTAATTTGCTTTCTAGTTTTGCCACCTTTTTAATGATTATCTCCTTATGAAAAGAATTATAAATGATGCATTTGCTTGGAGAAAGAAGAAGAGATCAGAGCAGTATTTTAAGGCACATAGATAGATGACATATTTGGAAATATCCACCTGGAATCAAAGTTTCAGCATGAGTAAATATAAAATCCTTTTACAAGGAAACTATTCAATCTGCATATCAATATCTCAGATAAGCCCTTTATTGGGAATGGGGGTTTAACCTGTCCTGTCACCCAACCTATGCAACCAAGTAACTGTAAGTCTCAACCAAAAGTGAGTTTGCTATCTATCATTTCGGTGAAAAAGAAGCAAATTGTACTATGATAAGAGCATTCTTTGAAGAAGAAGAATCTATGAGGCTTCACAGGGTGTTTTCTTAGGCACGGAAGCATGAAAATGGAAATAAAATTTTAATGTTATTCTTTGTTATCCTACACCAAGCATGTCAAACTCAAAGGCTAACACGGGCCAAATAAACCAGGTTTAAGTTTACGTGGGCCGCAAAAAATCAAAGGCTTCAATTTTCACAGAAACATAGGTTTATTTCGATAGAGACATGCTGAATACAAAGACCTGAAATAAATTAGTAATCATTAACATAAAATAATGGAACATTTTAAACAAAGTTGATATTTTTTCTTGAACATTAACTTACCAGACACTGAATAACATGGAAATTAATAAGCGTAACACAAATAAACCTATTTTTCTTGTTCTCCAAAAGCAAAGTATTTCCTGTTGCACACACCAAATAGGTCAGTCCAAGACTAATGACGTGGCAATCGGCTGCTAAAATATTCACTGCTAATTTTAGTGGAGAGAAATGGTGCGCCTGTGTGTAAGGGGAGTACGGGAAATGAATGCAACACGATTATAATAGTCATTAGTGAACGTTGTAGTTTGTTATTAGTAATTATGTATAACAGGATATTGCAAAAATTAAGTTATGAAACTTTTATTAAACCTTTCTTACATACTGTTATATTGGCTGGTCCACAAAAATATTCTTTGTGGGCCACATGTGGCCCACGGGCTGCGAGTTTGACATGCTTGTCCTACACTTTCAAAGTGAATGCCCTAGAGTCAAACCAGAGATGTAGGGAATTCAGATAAGGAAAATTCTCTTTGGTGTCAGATTGCTCAGGATTGGCCTCCCAGACAAAGCTAAATTTTCTCAGTAACAGTGTTATCTGCTTTATTTTAGTTTTACTTTTCCACCCCAATGTAATATTATCAGAGTTCCTTTCCCCCCATAAGACAAATACTCTATTTGGTGGATTTCTCTTTCACCACCAACATATATTTTGTCACTT
>NW_006299520.1:785133-798516 GCF_000327345.1 Myotis davidii
TACCTTTTTGGAGAAATACATGTATTAGATAAGCTTTGTTCAGACATGAGTTATAAATAAATGATGCTGGCTCTGGGTTCTATATTGATAAATCAATAGTATATTTTAAACTAGAGGTCCGGTGCACCAAATTCGTGCACTCAGGGAGGAGAGAGTGGGGGGAGGTCTCTCAGCCCGGCCTGCGCCCTCTCACAGTCCGGGAGCCCTCAGGGAATGTCCAACTGACGGTTTAGGTGATACAATCATTCATCTGTTTGGCTCGAGATTTTACAGCCACTGTGTTGGTAATATTTGCAAATTTACTTACTAGCTACAATTTATCAGTTTGACATCCTTAGCACTCCTGTGGAGGTGGGAGAGGCTCCTGCCACTGCCACTGTACTCGCCAGCAGAGAGCCCGGCTTCTGGCTGAGCAGCGCTCACTCTGTGGGAGCGCACTGACCACCAGGGGGCAGCTCCTGCATTGAGTGTCTGCCACCTGGTGGTCAGTGCACATTATAGAGACCGGTCGTTCTGCTGTTTGGTCGATTTGCATATTAGCCTTATATTATATAGGATAAGGTATCTTTAAAGACAAGCACACATCAAAAAAGTTATATATTGATTCTTTGATGAAATGTAACCAAGGCAGGCAGGAAACTAGGAACAATGGTTCAGTACTTGCTAATTCAGTGTTCACAGCAACTTTATAAATCATAGCTACTGCGAATGAAAACTGACTACACTAAAATTGGTTGAACTGTAGTTTAATATACAAAGTATTTTACTATCTGCCTCCTACCTCACCTCCCAGCCTCATTTACCTCCATTCCCCTTTAAGTGCAATTCATACAATAACTTTTTAAAAAATTATTTTTTAGAGAGAGGAAGGGAGAGGCAGAGAGAGAGAGAGACATCAATGTGATTGAGAGAAACATTGATTGGTTGCTTCCTGCATGCACCCCAACCAGGGATCAAACTCACAATCTGGGTATGTGCCCTGACCAGGAATAGAACCTACCACCTTTTGGTTCACAGGACGATCTTCTAACCAACTGAGCCACACTGGCCAGGGCCATACTTTAGCCATTTTGAACCACTTGTAGTTCCAAGAACCCACCAAGGTGTTTCATACCTCCATGACATTGAGCCTACCATTTCTTCTACCTAGAAATGCTTTTCTCCCATTCTTCCCACTAAGGTAATGCCTGTTTTTACTCTAAAACTATTCAATGGTCACATTCAAATATTTTCTTACCCTCACATATTCCCCAGTCTGCTATAAAGGCCCCTTCCTTTGTGCTTCCCTCGTCCTGCCATAGTCCTGGCATATAGTGCCGTGGTGTGGTTGATGTATTTCTCCTGCAGGCTCTCCGTTCCTTAAGGGAACGGATCATAACTTCTTTGACTTTATAATCACAGAGTCTGTCAAGTAGTAGATGATCCCCTAACTTGTCAAACAAATACGAATTAATAGATGGGTGATTTAACTTGTCTGAACATGGATCCTGCATGATAGCCTAGTTCCTTGAGTTAGATGTCATATGAGGTACTCATTTCATAAGAGGACAATGCCAAATAGGATTGACCAAGACTCAGAGGCCTCACAGATTCACAGGTACTGAACAGACCTGCAGGCAGTTGTGCAAAAGGATGTGCAAGCAATAGACAAGAGTGAGAATATGAGAGAGAAACTTTGGTCACAGAACAAAGTCACAGCAGATTAGCATTGTATGTTCTCTGAAGGAAGTGATACCAGAAAAAGGCAATAGTTAGACATTTAAAATCATGGTGTCCAGTTGCAACCACATGTAAGAGAAACCTTGAGGTGGTAATTAGGACACAGAGTCAAGAGTGGAAGATAAGACAGGACCGCTGTCCCAGTGTAGCTGAGATACTAGACGAGGTACTGAACACAGGGGACAGACAGCTTTCCATATACTAGAACTTTGGAACAAGTGAGAGACTTGACTATACAAAAGAAAGCAAAGTCCTAGAAGTATATACTCTTCCTCCAAACTACAGTCACATTGTTAAACAGTTGAGTTATTCTCTGAAAACTACTTTAAAGCCATCAGTATTTAAGACAAAATAACTATGGTAATTTGGGGTACAGGGGAGTGCAAACCAAAAAATATTCTTCAAAAATCAATTTAAAACAGTTGATTCTATTATTGAAATAAACTTTTTAAAAACATATTTTCATTGTAACAGTAATTTATTTTTTTAAAAAAAAACAAACCTAGAAGTTATTTAGGGTACTGCAGTAGTCCCCCCTTATCCACAGGAAATGTGTTCCAAGACCTCCAGTGGATGCCTAAAACCACAGATAGTACTGAGCCCTATCTACACTTGATCTTAGCCAAAAGGCCAAGAAGCGATACTGAGCCCTATCTATACTGGGTTTTTTTCCTAATCATTCATACCTATGATAAAGAGTAATTTATAAGTTAGGCACAGTGAAAGATAACAACTATATTAATCAATTAAACATTTATAACAATATACTGTAATAAAAGTTATAGTTATGTGAATGTGGTTTCTCTCAAAATATCTTCTATTTTTTTTGAGGGGGCACTTGGATCAAAATAACTTATTGTACCTTCTTCCTGTGATTTTGTGAGATGATACAATGCCTAAGTGATGAGATAAAGTGAGGTGAATGACATAGGCATTGTGATATTATAAGGCATTAGGAATTAGGATATTATAAGGGTTACTTGCACACAAGCACTGCAATATCATGACAGTCAATCTGATAACTGAGACAGCTAACTAACTAACATGTGGATACCGTATACATCATGGGTACACTGGACAAAGGCATGATTCACATCCCAGATAGGACAGATTGGGAGGGCATGAGATTTTATGATTATAGCCTGCAATTTAAAACATGAGTTGTTTATTTTGGGGATTTTTCCATTTAATATTTTTGGATCAAGGTTGACCACAGGTAACTGAAACCATGGGAAGCAAAACTGCAAATAAGGGGTAGGGAGGACTACTGTATACCTAAACTTTGAAACATTTATTTACATAAAAAATAAATTTTTAAAGCACTGAGTAAGTTAAAACAAAAGAAACAATTGTGTTAGGTACTGCAGCACAATGATGAACAACAACAACAACAAAAACATGTTCTAAATATACAAATTCTGTCCTTTCATGAAATTCGCAATCTAATGAGAGAGAGAGATTTATGAAAGAATTCTACATGGTGTTAGGAAAACATTTAATAAGGCAATATTGATCCAACCAAGAGAATTAGGGAGGATTTCTGAGAACTTTAAGCTGAGATTTGAAGGAAGAGTGGACATTAATTAGTCCAGAAAGAGGGGTGAGGGCAGCATTGGGAGAGCATTTCAGGCACAGAAACAGCCATGCAAAGACCCTGTGATTCAGAAGGCTAAGCACCTTTCAGAAGCTGAATGATCAGTGTGGTAATGTGAAGCCACTGAAGGCCTTTAGGTTCGGGGATGATAACATCAGATTTGTTTGAAAAAGTTCAGGAGATGTGGTATGGAGAATGGGCTAAAAGCGCAGAGGAGAAGGGAGGAACCAGAGTGGAAGCCATTGCAATCATCTAGTTGGGAGGTGATGGTAGCTTGGATTCGGAAAGACAGATTTGAGAGATATGTAGCAAGTAAAATAACTGGGTCTTACATATTGGATATGGAAGGTGAAGCGTGGCAAGGTATCACAGATAACTCATAGCTTTCTGGATTGCTGCAGGATTATGGTGCCATTTTGTGAAACAGGGAACATTAAAGGAAGGTCAAGTGTTGACATTTACTGGAAAGAAGTGAGGGGTTAAAAGTTCAGTTTAGACCGGGGTGGGGAACCTTTTTCTGCCTAGGGCCATTTGGATACTTATAACATCATTTGAGGGCCATACAAAATTATCAACTTAAAAATGAGTCTGCTATATTTGGTCAAACATTTAATTAACTCACCCCTAATGGCTTGGCAGGGCCAGACCAAATCATTTTGTGGGCCTTATACAGTCCACAGGCTGGACGGTCCCTACTCCTGGATTATTAGACTTACTGAATTTCAGGTACCTTTTGAGATAAGCAAAGATAAGCCAATTTGAACTTTCAGATAGGCCTGTGAATATATGGGCTAGACAGAGCAGTGGTTCTCAACCTTCCTAATGTCGCAACCCTTTAATACAGTTCCTCATGTTGTGGTGACCCCCAATTTCATTGTTACAAAATGAACATAATTAAAGCATAGTGATTAATCACAAAAACAATATGTAATTATATATGTGTTTTCCGATGGTCTTAGGCGACCCCTGTGAAAGGATCGTTCGACCCACAGGTTGAGAACCACTGAGATAGAGTCATCTGGATGGGGAATCCCCCACCCTCTCCTTACAACTTAACAGCGAGGCAGGGAAGACATACCTGAAAGATGAAGTCAGTCCCATTCGCCCATTCTTCATACCTATGCAACATCAACACGATGAAAACCTTAATTATTTGTTGGCCTTGATAATTATTGCAGACTGAATCATCAATAGTATGTAATTCAATCATATAGAGAAGTACCTTTAGTATATCTATCTATAGTTTATTGAATTTTAAAATGTAATGCTCATTTTATGCTCATGTTTTTTTTTTCAACATTAAA
Organism: Myotis davidii; assembly: GCF_000327345.1. NCBI lineage: Eukaryota > Metazoa > Chordata > Mammalia > Chiroptera > Vespertilionidae > Myotis > Myotis davidii. The sequence continues at coordinate 789,751 of NW_006299520.1, forward strand.
ATTCAGATCTCACTTAATTGCTTTAAAAAATAAGTGCATTCTAAAGCAATATTAAAGCAGTTTTTAAAATCACTTTTACTTTTATGCATTTGTTTTGTGTAAGTTTTTTAAAGTAAGAGCTATGTTCTTGAAGTAATTATTATTGGTTTTCCATTAAGATATATGTAATAAAACTAAGAAAAAAAATATGTAACAGAACTAAGAAAATACACATTTTCCTTCTTCAAAACAGATAAATTCATATTTTGTTGAAACATACATTTAAGAAAAATGTTATGGAATCCCTCTTATGTAATGACTGATATGTTTTTCTCATTTTAGTAAGCTGTCATTTTTCCATGAAAATTATATATGTCGGAGCTGGGAAATGAGCCAGGGTCAAGTGATTTCCAGGAAGTACAGAAAGATGCTTAGATATGCATTTTTTTTTGCAAGTCAGCATTCTTCCTCTCTCCAATTAATATTCCTCTAACATCTTTCATCCACTCCCATACATTACTGTGATAGGTCTTCCTTCTAAAAATCAGGTTAATGCTAGAGAAAGCCTTTTCACTTATTATTCAGACTATCTTTTAAAGTGCACAGCAGATCATTTGAGGTCTAACAGTTCTGTATCTTATTATAATAGATATAAATTTACTATATTAAAATTATAGAATGTACATATCAGATTTCAAGGAATAAACACAGGGAATGGCAGTAAATTCATAGAATATATTCATAGTTGAAGCATTCTGTTATCAGAATCAACAAGCTAAGAGGTGCATACTGCCTTTTGGAATCAAGCCCAAAATGAGACTTTTCACTAATACATAATTTTATTCTAAGCAAGAAAAAATCTCACTTCCTCATGATTGCATTTATAACATAAAATAGAAATAGAACCCACTAAGAATTAAGACTGTGAAGGTGTTAGGTGCTATCTCATTGTAGTTTTAATTTGCTTTTCTCTAATGATTAGTGACCTTGAGCATCTTTTCATATGTCTATTGGCCATCTGTATATCCTCTTTAGAGAAATGTCTATTTAGGTCCTCTGCTCATTTTTTTTTTATGATTGTTTTTTGGTGTTAAGTTGTGTGCCCTCTCACAATCTGGGACCCCTTCGGAGATAACAATCTGCTGGCTTAGGCCCACTCCCAGGTGGCAGAGGGCAGGCCCAATCCCTAGGTGCCTGCCCCGCAGCTCCTGGTCAGACTCAGAGCAGGGCCAATTGGGGAGTTGGGGAGCTCCCCCCTATCAGGCACAGAGCAGGGCCAATCAGGGGGTTGGGGTGCCTTCCCCTTTCACAAACAGAGCAGAGCGGATAGGGAGGTTGTGGCCCCGCCCCCTGTCACACACAGAGCCACAGGGCAATCAGGGGGGTTGGGTGCTGCCCCCTGTCACACTGCTCCAGGGGCCAGGAGGCCTCGTGGCTCCCCTGATCCCAGTACTGGGCAGTCTCGCTGCTCCGCTGATCCCAGTGCTGGGAGGCCTCGCGGCTCCGCTTGACACAGGGACAGTGAGGCCTCGCTGCTCCGCTGATCCCGGGTTCGGGAGACCTTGTGGCTCCACTGATCCCAGGCCGGAAGGCCTCACAGCTCCGCTGATCTTGGGTTCAAGAGGCCTCGCGGCTCAGCTGATTCCAGTGCTGGGAGGCATATTACCCTTTTACTATATCAGATAGAGAGGCCTGGTGAACGGGTGGGGGCCAGCTGGTTTGCCCTGAAGGGTGTCCCAGACCAGGGTGGGGGTCCTGCTGGTGTGCCAGGCCAGCCTGGGTGAGGGGCTGATGGCTGTTTGCAGGCTGGTCACACCCCCTTCAGTGTGGGGGTCCCCACTGGGGTGCCTGGGCAGTCTGGGTGAGGGGATGATGGTTGTTTGCAGCTGGTCACACTCCCTTCAGGGTGGGGGTCCTCACTGGGGTGCCTGGCCAGCCTGGGTGAGGGGCTTATGGCTGTTTTCAGGCTAGTCACACCCCTCACCGTGTTTGTCTATTATTAGATAGTATTTGATCTTCATTTTTCTTCTTCTTTTTAAAAAAGACCCTTTAACATCTCTTGTGATGATGGTGGTGGTGAACTCCATTAGCTTTTTCTTGTCTGGGTAGCTCTTTATCTGTCCATTGATTCTAAAAATAGCCTTGTTGAGCAAAGGAATCTTGGTTGTAGGTCCTTGCTTTTCATCATTTTGAACATTTCTTGCCAATTCCTTCTGGCCTTCAAACTTTCTGTTGAGAAATCAGCTGATAGTCATATGGGCACTCCCTTGTAGGTAACTAATGGCTTTTCTTTTGCTGCTTTTAAGATCCTCTCTTTGTCTTTACCCTTTGGCATTTTAAATATGATATCTGTTGGTGTGGCCCTCTTTGTTTTGGGATTTATCTTGTTTGGGACTCTCTGCTCTTCCTGGACTGTGTGTCTATTTCCTTTTGCCATTTTAGGGAAGTTTTCTATCATTATTCTTTTTAAGTAGGTTTTCAATTTCTTGTTCTCTCTCTTTTCCTTCCACCACCCCCATGATGCAAATGTTGATATGCTAGAAGTTGTGCTTTATTACCTCTTTCATATTGTTGGTTTTATATTATTAGTTATTTCTCTCTACAATTTTGGGTTGATTCTTATTTTCCTCCCAAATTTCTTCCCTTTTCACTTGTTTCTTAATTTTCCATTTTATCTTTTTTTGTAATATAATAATTTACAGTTATTAACATCTCTCAAAGTACTATTTTAGTTGCATCTCATAAGCTAGATAATGTTTCATTATTATTCCATTTTAAGTATTTTTAAATTTATATTTTGAATTATAATTTGCCTATGAATTATTTTTAAGTATGCTTTTTGATTTTTCAATGTATGAAGTCTTCTTAAATTATCTGTTTTTTTATTTATAACTTAATTATGTTGACATCAGAAACAGTTCCTACCTCCTGCTAAACTAAGAGCTATGTTTATGTCAAGATCCTCAATATGATGTCATTCAACTCCCCTATCCTGTGTACTTCTATCCCAGTCAAGTCAGGCTTATCACCATCTTTAAGCAACTTTAAGCTCATTTCCACCTCCATGTCTCCAATTATTTTAATTGGACTAATAAATTCTTTTCATCACTGAACATGCTTTTTATGTTATGATTATTAAATTAGTCCACTGCTTCCCTAGCTGCTTTTCTCCATTTGATGCATTATTTTTAATCCATAGATTATTTATTTTGAAACTTCTTTAAGGTTCTAAAATTTTTGCATGTTATAAAATTTTAAACTGATACTGAGACTCAGCAATGGCCTTGTGAATATGTTATCTTTAGTTATGTGCTTTCTCTCTCATTCTCTGATGTTTGTGCCATGAGCATATATTGCATTTATATTCAATGGAACAAATAAAGAATCTGCTCCTCTCACTATATAATAGAATTGAATACTAACTATATAACATTTACAATATAAGCCCTTTATTCACATTCTCATTTAGTCCTCAGAAAAACTCTGCGTGAGAAGCATTAAATTGCCTCTATTAGTTAGGAAGCTGAAGCTGAAACATGTAAGTGGTCTTTTCAAGGTCACACCTCTAAAATATAGTGGAGATAGTTTGGACCTGGGTCCATCTGACAATGGAGCCAAGGTGCTTAACCTCTATATCATACTGGTTTCAAGAGTTTCTAGAGTCTCTAAGTATTGGGATGGTTGCCAAGTAACTAAGCAAAGAGATGATTTTGGAATCCATTCAATACTGCTGTAAAATATTTTAAGATCAAATTAAGTGAATTAGCATTTATACTAGGGTAGTCAAAAGAAAATTTCTATTGGTACTGTAGATAGTTATCAGAGAAATAAACACTACCATATGCTATTTTTGATGAATGTTTCTGTCAAAAAATGTCAACATAATACAAGGAAGAAATGCATTTTTTTTTATATGAGAACCAGGTCTTAAGAAGAAAGGACCTTTTAAAAAAAGTCTTGCATGTATTAAGAACTTTATTATACCTGAAGATTAACTGAGTGGGAAGTTTTTTTGGTTTTTTCTTGTTTTTTTTTAATTTAAATTTATTGGGGTGACATTGGTTAATAAGATCCATATAGGTTTCAAGTGTACATTTCTATGGTACATGATCTGTGTATTGCATTGTTTGCACATCACCTGCTGGGGTCCAACCCCAGCAGGTCCAGGGGACCCAAAGGTGTGGATGGAGTCGGCGAAGAAAGAATTACAGCCTTCAGTTGATCAGCAGCCTAGCCAGGATCTCTAGCCAAGTTCTGGTCAGGATCTCCGGCAAAGTTCTGGTTTGGATCTCCAGCCAGGTTCTGTGTCCATGTTCTCTTGCTAGGTTCTCCAGGTTCTCCAGCCAGGTTCTGTAGCCATGTTCCCTCGCTAGGTTCTCCAGCCAGGTTCTGTCCAGGTTCTCCATCCAGGTTCAGTCGCCAGGTTCTAGTCAGGTTCTCTTGCCATGTTCTATCCAGGTTCTGTAGCCAGGTTCTGTGTCTAGGATCTTCAGCCAGGTTCTCTCGCTAGGTTCTGTCTCTAGGTTCTGTTGCCAGTTTCTGTCCAGGATCTTTTGCCATGTTCTGTCTCTAGGTTCTGTGTCTAGGTTCTGTGTCTCTAGGTTCTGTGTCTAGGTTCTGTGTCGAGTGGAAAGTTTATAATAATGCAGGAGAATTTGTGGTCAGAGGACTTTGCACTACATAATTCAGGGCAAATACTATCTTAGGTATCACTCCTTGTTTCTCCTTTTTCCTTCTAACTCTATGCACCAATTTACCCATAGATCAGAGGTTGAATAATCAGAAATCCTCCATGCCTATATAAAGAAGGTGGGCAAGCCATCCTTATCTCTTTTTTCCCACTTTTTGAAGGATTGGAAGAAAAAATTTTTTCTCATCACCATCATTACCACCACAATATAATAGCTACAATTTATTAACTAGCTACCACATGTCATGCATTATGTTAAGCAATGTTTGTATTATCTGCAAATTTCACAATGACTTTTCTTATACATGAGCAATCCAAGATTCAGAGAAATAGTTCTTTGATTTACCCAAGACCACAAACTTCTAACCCATGGGTTAGTGAGTACATTGGATGGAAGAACGGAGGAGCCAGGAGGGATAGTGAAGATATTACTTGCCATTAATCACACAGCAGAAATAGAATTCAAACCCAAATGTATCTGACTGCAATAATCTATATTTCTACCCAATTTGTTTGACTTTGAACAGGCAAAAATAGAGAACTAAGCAATTAAATTCTAGAAGTGACATTAAAATTCAATATCCTCCACTGAGACATTAAATTGGTAAATTATCATATTCTAATTTTCTGTAATGAATTTTTGTTATATAATTTATGTTTTCGATAATATTATTTAAATATAAGTTATATAAATGAAAATATAAGAAAACAAATAATATAAAAATATTATAAGTGTAAATCCTGACCCCCGTTTAGTATATTTTTAAAGTTAATACATTAAGATATCATAAAATTCCACCAATGGGCACAATCAAAACACTATGATTAGAAATGAGAATTTTGTTATGAAATTAACAAGTAAGTTATTTATCCCTACTAATGAAGTAATTGCAAGAATTTTCTCTCGCCACTGAATTTATTTAGTTATCCTGGCAGAGATATCTTAGACTCAGTAATGTTCTTGTTCTGATGATACAGCTGCTTACAGTAGTTTTATTATTCATTCCCAGGAAACATGTCCAGGAAGCAGAAGTCAAATCACATTTGAAGGCTTTGTTTCTGGTGTATTATATTATATTATAAAACTTATTAGGCACTAAAATCCATTATTTAAAAAGAACCTGAAATAAAAATAGAAAATGAATTAATTTTTTATGTTAACATAACATTTTCCCTTTATTTTACTTTATTATTTTTCCCATCACCATTATGAATTTTTAATTCATATTTTAGAATCTTGTAATTAAATATTTGTCTTTTTTTATATTAGAAGGATTATAACAACATAACTTGCTTATGACTACCCAATGGCTACACAGAAAATAATCATGTCATTTTGTCCAAAGGGGATTTTAAGAATTAAACTTGACCCTGTTTAAATTCACCTTCTAAAACATTTTTTTTTTTTGCTTAGGCTAATAATTGTGTATTAGTCAGTGAAATGATTTCATTCATATATCATGACTCAATCAATTTCAATTCAATTCAACAAAAAAATCATTGAGTATAATATGCAAGGCACTGCTAAGCTCTAAGGAAGGATAAAAGATGAGTAAGACTCTGAAAGAGACAAGGTAGCAACTATGAGATAAAGCAGAGAAAGTAAGATCAATACCACAATAAAGATATAAAGTGCTATGTAATCACTGTGTGGCAGCAATTGATTCCAATTCAGTATATGTGCAATGGAAAAGTTGGAAATGAAACTAACATTGAGTAGCTACATTGAAAATAACCCATGTCTTTATCTTATTTTATTCAGTCCATAGCAAGTGAACAGGTATTATGAAATTCAGCTTAGTTTTTAAAATACCCTGAATTTACTTTCTTTCAATAGCTGTAATATATGATGCCTAATCCTATCTAATAAAGAGGGGATATGCTAATTGACCCTCATACCATCGCAAAGATGGCGGCACCCACAGCCAATAAGGAGGGAATATGCTAATTGACTGCCCCCACCCTCAAAGATGGCGGCGCCCACAGCCACAAGATGGCAGCTCCTAGTATCCTCAACCCCGCTGGGGTGGCAGGTGCGAGGCAAGGCCAGGCGGGCCCGGCTGCTTTGCGTGCCTGCCTCCAGAGTCCCCCAGTCCCCTTAGCCCCCCAGCTACCCAAGGCTTGTGCTGCCAGCTGTGGCAGCAGCAGAGGTGTGATGGGGCATCACCTTCCCCTGATCGCCAGGTCACCTCCCGCCCCTGAGGGCTCCCAGACTGAGAGGGGGCAGGCCGGGCTGAGGGACACCCCATTCAGTGCATGAATTTTCATGCGCCAGGCCTCTAGTATTCAAATAAAAGAAATCTTGTCCCATAATAAATAAAATAAAAAGTTTGTAGGCTCATAAAAGATAAGATTAACATGACTTGAGCAGAGTGATGCCAACCAAAGCACCATTGTTCTTGGTCTGGTTGCTGATTGCTCCTCCCCAGCATGGGTTCCTCCTCGCGTGTGTCTCAGAGCATGCCTGAGGGTTGTGGCTTCTCTTGCAGGTATGAGGGCTGGAGAATCACCTTGAGGAATCACTTAGCAATGCAGCAGCTTCTGGGGCTTTGCACACCCTGTTTTCTCAAAAGCTTTCTTCCCATCCTGTCTCTATTGTTATTGGGTGACACATCTTCTCTGACCCCCCTGACAGATACATACACACTCTAGTCTGCATTAAGGATCTCTCTTCGGTTTTCTAATTGCACTTTGTATACTGACACCATCATTGCACATTTGAAATTATTTACTTGTCTTTTTCTCCACAAATCTGCAATCACTTTGCAGGAAGAGATTGCGTTTTGTTCAGCCTCTTGCACAGTATTGTGACATCATAGGTGCTCATTATGGATTGAAACATATCCCCCCAAATATCTGTGAGAAGTCCTAATCTCTGGTATTCAAAAAGTGACCTTGTTTGGAAACAGAATCATTACAGAGGAAATTAGTTAAGAAGTTAATACTGGAGTAGGGTAGCCCCTAGTCCTATATGACTGGTGTCCTTATAAGACAGCCATGTGAAGACATAAATACAGTAAGGAAGCAATGTGACCGTGAAGGCAGGGATTGGAGTTAGAGAGCTCCAAGCCCAGGAGAGCCACAGATTGCTGTCCCTGCGGACACCTTGATTTGGGACTTCTAGCCTCCAGTGCTGTGAAACAATGAATATGTTGTTTTAAGCCACCCAGTTTGAAACTTTGTTACAGAAGCCCAGGGAAAATAGTGCAGTGCTCAATAAATGTGAATGGACCAATGGATGACTTAGGAAAACCCACTGGAAAAAGCTTGGGTAGACCTGCAAGTTTGTGGGGTGGGGTCTCAGGGAATCACCAGGGTGAGGCAAACAGTGATAGTCAGGTGACGGAGACTCAGTTATGGTGCTTGCCTGCCTTCTCTGTGGGGAAAGGGTTCGGCAAAGGAACAATGACTTCTGCCAGCACTTCTATCTGGGTGAAAGCGGTCCCTCTGGTTCTCACCCTGATGCCAGACTCTTTAGTTCCTCCCCATACATCCTGGATGCCTTTGGAGATCGTGCTCCAGCACTGAGGCTCAGAGGGAGTAAGTCAAGTAAGTCTGTTCATGAGCCCTTTAAGAGGAACTGCCTGCGACTCCAGCTGCCTCCATTACACTCAACCACAATCTCTGCTGGTTTTAACAGCCAAAAGTTATTGGGACTTCTCTTCCTGGTACTGGAACCCTAGACTTGGGGGTCTGGGGTGAGGCTGGGAACCATCAATCCTCAAAGAGTCTTTTGCAGCCAAAATATCCCTCCTGATTTTTGTCTACCACATGTGAGTGTGGGACCAGCATGTTCTGTATCTCTGCCCCTCCTGCCAGTCTTGATGTGGCTTCTTTTTTATATTTTTAGTTGTATGACTTCCATTCAACTAAATTTCAAGTGGTTCTGAATGATGATCATCCTGTAGTTTAGTTGTGTTTTTTGTGTGACTGTGGGAGGATGAATACTGCCAGGAGCCAGTCCATCCTTGCTGTTTCAAGGGACCTGGCGTATATGACATACTGTTCTTAATGTTTGCTCACCTTCTTGGTGCTATGTGTTTTAATCAAGGTCACCTCTCCGAGAAAGGTTGTTTCCCCAGGTAGGGATTTTTCCC
>NW_006299520.1:799361-806652 GCF_000327345.1 Myotis davidii
GTGGTCATTAACTTGGGATTTGTTGTCAAATACAATTGGTACCAAATCTAGTTCTGCAGTTAATAGCCTGAGTAAGTTACTTACCCTTAGTAAACTTCAGATTCCTCATCTATAACAGGGTATAATAGTAGTCAAACGTATGAGTTATTATAAGAAAATAATTACATAACGTATATAAAGTTCTTGGCATAGTTCATGTATTAAAGTCTTAATAAAAGTTAATCATTAGATGCACAAGAAAATCCCTTTTATTTGGGATCGAATTGTTTTGCAGAGCACCATTCTCTGGAATAAAAACTGCATTGTGTTACAAATGAAAATATATAAATCTATTATGGAAAAAAATATTTTTAAATTCTGCCCCAAAATGCAAGAAGAAAAATGGAAAAAAATCTACTGTTGGTGGACACAAAAATTGCATTAATGAGTCAAAAGACTCACCCACTTTTTCCCTCTTTACACAGGCTAAAAAGAGAGATGAGATTCTCCAACTCTTAAAAAAACAAAGAGAAGAAAGGATCTCGGTGAGACTGATAGTAGGCATTTGGATAAATCTATCTGGGTGGGGGGTGGTGAACTATCGAAAGTTCTCCAAGGTTGACCCCTTGAATCTAGATAACAAGGTCCTGAGCCTTTTATATACCAGAGGGGGGCAGGTATAGACATCAGATAATTTGGCAATCCTTGATAAACCAAAGGTATCTCCAGGGTGTGCCAGCTCTGATGCCAGAGAAATTAGATGCTATTGTCAGTGAGCTGATTATCGCATAGTTTAAAGCTGCAGTATTAACATGGGCTACTTCAGTGCTAATATTTGTTTTATGATGATTGATCTTACTTAGATCATGCAAAAACAAATGCTGAATGATGATAAACAAACAATAAAAACAACAGGACCCTGTAAACTTAAGAATGTATAAACTCTCCTAATGAACCCCAAATTCCCTAATCTGGAACATTTCTGACCCCACAGTCTCCAGATTTAAGAAGCTAGTCTGGCCGAAACCGGTTTGGCTCAGTGGATAGAGCGTCGGCCTGCGGACTGAAAGGTCCCAGGTTCGATTCCGGTCAAGGGCATGTACCTTGGTTGCGGACACATCCCCAGTGGGGAGTGTGCAGGAGGCAGCTGGTCGATGTTTCTCTCTCATCGATGTTTCTAACTCTCTATCTCTCTCCTTTCCTCTCTGTAAAAACTCAATAAAATATATTTAAAAAAAAAAAAAAGAAGCTAGTCTGTATAAACTCTGTGATAATTTTACCTCAAAAATTTTTTTCAATTAAATTTCAGTCAGTGCAAAAAGTAACACATTTCCTTTTTTTTGTTTTGTTTAGAAAGAACTGATCTCCCTTCCTTATAAACCAAAGAGCAAAGTCTGCAAAGCAAAGTAAGTTTACTTCTGTCAAATATTTTTACTTTTTTAGTTACCCCATAAAAGCACTTTTTTTTCTTACTCACTTTGCCCCCCAATACTCAAACCTTCTAAAAACCCACCCACTGATTTAGAGATTTCTTGCCTTGAATAAACTTCCTTCTTTTCTATATTAAAGCCTGTGTGTCCACTTCCATATCTGTGAAATATGCAAGCATAGGTTAGTGTAAACAGGAAAGTAAATCAACCTTGTATCTCTGTACACATTCTCTCCCCCTCCTTTTTTTTAAAAAAAAAATATATATATATATTTTACAGAGAGGAAGGGAGAGAGGTAGAGAGTTAGAAACATCAATGAGAGAGAAACATCGACCAGCTGCCTCCTGCACATCTCCCACTGGGGATGTGCCCTCGATCCAGGTACATGCCCCCGACCGGAATCGAACACGAGACCTTTCAATCTGCAGGCCGATGCTCTATCCACTGAGCCAAACCGGTTTCGGCTCCCCCTCCTTTCTTAACCTGGGCTATTGTATCCACCTGCTAGTGCCCTCTCCACTCCCCTCTCCCCTACTCACACCTAGCCCCACCATCCCTAGCAAATCAGTAGGTCTTTTATTGTCAGTGCTGACACCACCAATGGCATATCTAAATCCATGTTGAATCTAAATCCATGTAGCAGGGCTTTACCCTCACAGTGATGAGCTAAAAACCTATCCCTAGAATAATATTAGAGCAGGACTAGGCACAGGGTCCAGAACTATTGAAAGAAAACCAGCTGCCACTAGTTAATCATTTAAGAACTCTCAGGGTTTTTTTTTATTATTATGACTGAAAACCAATGTGGCTATCTCAACATTTATTTTAAAAGTATTTATTTGCATAATACCTTCAGGGAAGAACAGTTAGAAAGTAATAGAATTTTTATTCTTACCCCATTGGTATTGAGGCTGACTCCCTTTAATGTTATCAAATATTATTAAAGAAAAATTAATATATCTACACTAATTTTTAAAACTTCTGGGGAAAATGGAAAAATCATTTCGTCACCTGGCTATATTGTCCACACAGTGCTCAGCAACTTAATTTCTTGCATTTTAGCCAGATGGTTAGATGTAACTTCTGAGGAGGAAGCAAAATTAGTCTAATGAAAAGATCCACTTGATTCAAATAATGAATAAAGACTGCTATTTGAGTAGCATCAGCAGATATCTCTGGTTGCCTCAATTCCTGTACATATTTTTACAGGCATGGTCAGAACATTCCTTAATACGACCTATGTTGATCCAAGAGTAAAACATATTTCATAGCTTACTCTTTTTTTCTTTTCTTTTTTTGTATATCACCTTGCTAATTCTCCCTCCTCTGTCCTGAGGCCTTGAATTTCTTTCTATTTCACTGTGACAACTTCTTCCTCTGAGCTTCTTACACTATAACCATCTTTTGGCAATTGATCACACACTGCTCTGTGGCCACATTCTATTATTATTCAACTCATATTATGTCTTGTGTTGTTATTTAACTTTTCACATATCTTTACCTTGTCTATGACTGTATTGTAAGCTCCATTAGAAACTGGGTCACCCAAAGTGCCTAGCATACTCCCTACATGTAGGAATTCAGAAAATATTCAGAAAGATGTTGTTCAGTATTAGTTAATTTAGAAAGTGATGTTTTTATACGTACATTAGTTTATAACATTTTTTTTTAATTTTGAAATATTTTAGACACATTGTAAAGTACTTTAATTTTGCCCTCTTTTACCTTCCTCCATTCTTTCCTATCTGTCCCAAACCCCTCTGGGTACACAGATACAACCTTACCATCCCTTATCCAACAGATCTTAAGACAATCCAAATCCCCTACTGTCAGAAAGAAAGAACTAGAAAGTGTGTACAGAGTAAGATTTTAGTAGCAATATGTTTATTATCCACTCCAGGAATATTTGCATTATAGAGGACTGACTAGAAGGAACAATAGATAATTCATCATAACCAATTAGCAATGATGAAATCTCCCAAGTTTGACTCCTGGGTGAGCAAAACATATTTAGGGTTAGGAGGTCTTCTCTCATGCCCTTCAAATCACACTTTACAGTAGAATTACAGCTCCTCCCACATATAAGCTTACACTTGGTTGCAAAATCTAATGCGTTGTCAGAATCCAAGACAGTAAATCTTTATTGGGAAAACTTTCGAAAGTTGTTTCAATGCTACTTTGTGTTCACAACTACAGAGTTCTGTGTATGGGAACTGACCTATGTTACTGCCAACAGGAAAGTGATTCCAGAGTCCAATAAGGAAGATCAAGAAGAAGTCAAAGCTTTGAACTAAATTGATTGACACGTTCTAGAGGATGGCTCACTTAGATCTTCACTTTTGAAACAACCTAGTCCTACATCAGGATCATTGGGATCATTTGTTAAAATAGGCAAAAAAATAAAAGTTAAGTGTGCAGACTTCCAGGAATTTTACCAGTTAGTGAATATTTGGATCTATTTTACTTATTGGATACCACTGTATTTGACACCACACAATAACCATCTCTCTCATCTTATACATTCTCAAACTCCTATTTCTCTTGTTTTTAATTGTTGTCTCCAGAATTGCTATATTTGATCAATGTTATGAATATCAGATAAACAAGAAACAGGGCTTTATGTGTCCCAACTAGTAGACCAGTAATAAAAACAATAAGCAAATAGGGATGAAAGGGCAATCCTAAAAACTTTAAAGTTTTCTTGCTGTAAAAAAAAAATCTGTTTTCCAAAATTTGGTTTCTGGGACATGTCTGCAGTCAGGAATGAATTGCTCTAGTTCTGTGACCAGCTGGCTTAGCATTCCTATGTCTTACACACAAGTACATCCCAGTGCCAACCTCCCTCACTTTTAAAGATCATTCTCTTTGGTGTATATTGGAAACGAGAAGGTTAAGTATTTGCTCTTTGGCATTGTCCCACTGGCATTCCCGCTCAGGGTTGTACGCTCTGCTCCAGTGCTCACAGCTCTATCTATGACCACCACTCACTTCACTTGGCTCCACCTGCAGCTCCTGGACATAACCTCCATCAGATGCAACTCCTACTCCGCAGAGCCAACAGAACTTAATCACAGGGACACACCGAACTGCAAGGGAGGCCAGGAAATAGATCACTAAAAGAAGTAGAGAATGGATATTAGTGGAAACTAGCAGTTTCCACCACAACACTATTTGAAAAAAAAGTGTTCTGAACAGAAGGCAGGCCTTGAAAAAAGAAGTTTAGAAAGTTATAAAATGGAAATCTCATCTGAGCACCATCAAGAATAAAAAGGCTCTAGTCGTTTTTCTCAGTGGATAGAGCGTCAGCCTGCAGACCAAAGAGTCCCGACTCCAATCAAGGGCCAGTACCTGGGTTGCAGGCTCCTCCTTGGCCCTGGTCGGGCTCATGCAGGAGACAACCTATCAATGTGTTTCTCACACTTCGATATTGATATTTCTCTCTGTCTTTCTCTCTCTCTTCCACTCTCTCTAAAGATCAATGGAAAAATATCCTCAGGTGAGAATTAAAAGAATAAAAGGGACCCTATCAGGATGACGTGTTTATCTGCCAGACAGACAGCTCTCTTTAGTGATGACATAGCATGCTATCAAAGCCTAAACTTCCAAATCATGTAACTAATTCCCTTTCTTCTGATCCCATGCTCACTGAGTCATCTTTTGCCTAGAGGGAGAGTATGTGCTCAACAGGCCGATGCAAACATGGGCTTACCTGATGATTGTATTTCTCAATGTGTAAATATATTAGGCTCTCAGATTGGGTTTGAGTTTGTCAAACTAAGGATTGGACCAATTCCACTTTGTGAGCTTTCTTGGCAACCAGCCTTTCCCTGGTGACACCTGTCTGCATTGCCAGGTGTAACAGTTAGGTATTACTGCGCAATACTGCATGTCAAAGTGAGCGTCAACATTTATTCTTGCTCACACATCTGTAGGTCAGTTGGGGGTTCGGCTGATCTAGGCTTGGCCAGATAGCTGTGCTTCAGGCTACAGCACCTAGGCAGGTCTCTTTTCACTACAGGCCTGTGGATGGAGGCAGCTCTGCTCCTCACATCTTCTTTGGGATGTACAGGGACCAGTGGGATATCTGAGCTACCTTCCCCTAAGAGAATAGCAGAGAAGCAAGAGAACAAATGAAAACATGTGAGGCCTCTTTCCAGTCTTGGCTCAGGAACTTCTGCTTCATTCTGTCAGCCAAATAAATCACATGTTCAAACACAGAGACAAGAGGGAGGGAAACATACTCTGCCCCCTGAGTAAGAGGAACTGCAAAGTCACATAACAAAGGGTGTGGATACGGGGTGGTGTGAAGAATCGGGGTTGTTATTACAATCTACCACATTAGGTTGACTGCATGCCTCAACGAAGTCTCTCTGGACCAAGGGCCAGCATATCAAAGGAGAACTCAGGGCACAATTTAATTAATTGGACCAAAGTAACAGCTTCTCTGGGTTGTAACGATGCTGTAATATTGGAAATAAATATTTTGCAATTGACATTAAGTGCCCAGCTAACTACACACTTGAACATCTGTTTGCCTTATCAACCCTTCACAAAAGTTGAGGTAACTTTTAGTGTTACCAAGATTTAATTGAAACTTATGCCAAAACAACAACAACAATAAAAAACCACACAATAAAACTTCTCAAAGGCCACACAGACATTAAGTGAAGAAAAACAGGACTGGAAACAATGCCCGGGGCCAAACCAAGGGCTGATTTTCACCAGAGCAGCTCTCTCTTTGATTGTTTAGATAATGAGGAATTTCTAGAAAGAATGTATGCTGGATACGAGATATTCTAATTCGGAGATAAAGACGGGTGGTACATAAACTTGCCATAAGTTCCTGCTGTTGCTACTGGTTTCTGCAGTAGCAGAGCTTCCCCATATTACCAGCTGGTACCCCACACCCTCACCCCCTCACCCCGCCCTCCCACCCCACAGCCAGTATTCAGACCTATGTGTCTAGAATTGCAGTGGCTCAAGCTGAGGCCCCAAACCAGAAGTCAGCCCAGACGGGGCTTCTGCTGTGCTACACAGAAGGGCAAAGGCAGGGAAATCAGACGCACCTTGGGGGCTTACATTATTGTCTGGATATATTTGAAGACCAAACGTAAAACACAGCTGCTGTGGGAGCTTAGAAGCAGCACACATTGAGGGCTGGGTTGTGAGGAAAGCGTTTCCAGAGGAACTCGGGTCACTGTTTCGTGGGGGGCGGGGCCATCTCCTTTCTATCACAAGTTCAAGGCTGAACAAACACGAGCCCTGCAAAAAGCAGGGCAATGTTACTTCCTCGCTGAATGCAGTCATCCTTTGGCCTCGGGCGGAGCTGCTCTCCGCTCAGCCAGAACTTCAACTTAGCCTCCTTCTAGGGGCGCGATCCGTGCTGCCCCTCACGCGCCCGGCCAGCCCGAAGCCTGCGCTGCGCCCTACCAGCCCCAGGTGGTCCCCCTGCCTGCCTCTCCCAAGTGCATCTGGCCTGTCCCCAGGAGTCGGGCGAGGCGCGGTCCTGTTTTTAGCCACAGTGCCCTCGTCATCAGACTTCAGCGAAGCCAGGCGGGTTCGCCCCGGCCCTGAGCTCTAGGCAAATGCGGGATCTCCTAGGGAAGCTGGAGTGCGGCGGGCTCTGGCTCCCCTCCCCTGCTCGCTGCCCCCGGGGGGCCGGGTGTCTGGCGCCCAGCCCCGGAGGAGGCCGGGGGGCGGGCCAGCTGGCGGGGCTGCCCTGCCCGCAGTGACGTCCCAGGGGGCGGAGGGGAGACGGGCTGGCTCCGCGCCTCCCCGCCTCCTCCGGGTGCCAGGTCTGCCCTCCGGAGATGCAGCTGCCGGATGCAGTGGTGCGGGCTGCCGCAGGTCCACCCGCTCCTCCGCGGTAGCGCCCGGGTCCG
>NW_006299520.1:806890-809051 GCF_000327345.1 Myotis davidii
CCCCCGGGAAGGTCTGATAGGAGAGAGCTGGTACAGTAGGGGTTCCGGATCGGCTGTGCCCCGGGAACCTAGCCTGTTACTCCTGGTCTTTGGGGGGGGGGGGGCGGGATGGCTGAGTCCAGCGCTCGGAATACGCGCTCGGAGATCGGAAAGAAGCTTAGTTTGCTCGGGACAAGTCCCGCCTGACTCTGAGGAGTGACTCTCTGCTTCCTTCCTCCCCCGTGTCTGCAGCCTCGGACGTGGACCTCAGAGGAGGTCAGTGCTTGGGTTTCTTGCCTCTTGCATTCGTTCTGCATGTGGGGGTAGAAGGCCCGCGCTCCTGCCTTTCTCAGGCCCGCCTCGCAGGCGACCGCATGGCCCCAGAGGGACGGAGGCGAATGGAACCCGCACCCCTTTATCCTGCGGGCACCGCTGATTGAAAAAATCCTAAAGTTGGTTTCCTGCTTGCACAGCTGATTGAAAACATCTAAAGTTGGTTTCCGGGCGGGATTGGGTGCGGAGCGGCCAAGGGGAGGGGGAACTGAATTGGGTTGCTTGGCTCTGTCATCGGCCAAAGGGAACAGAAGGCCGTCCCCCCTTCCCCTTCCTGCAAAAGAGAAGAGCCGGACACTTCCTGAGGCCCGGGAGCCAGACGCGCCCTGGGCCTCCTGCCAGCTCTGGCTGAGGGGTGGGGGGGTGGGGGGGGCACTCACCTGCTGACTTGGGAGGTGTGGCCCGGCTGGACCACATGGGGAACTTCTTCAGGGTGTGACGTTTTCCCTTGATCATCCAACAGTGTTCAGCGGGCACTACCAGTAAATCAACTCCAGCTTCTGTTTTGCTGATGACCAGTTGGGGTGTGGGGGGTGGAGTGGGGGGCCTAGGGCTCATGCATTTGTCTTTTGCTCATTTGGAGCCACCTCTAAGGACTCCTTGAAGCTGAGTGGGGCCCAGTCTTCTCCCAGGCAGCAGCCCAGCCACAGCCTCTCCGGCCAGTGTTCCCAGTTTCTCTGGAATACCTTTTTGGTGAAGTACCACTTTTGAGGCCTCCTATTTCTCTGGATCGGCTGTGCCCCGGGAACCTAGCCTGTTACTCCTGGTCTTTTGGGGGGAGGGGGCGGGATGGCTGAGTCCAGCGCTCGGAATACGCGCTTGGAGATCGGAAAGAAGCTTAGTTTGCTCGGGACTAAGCTTAGTTTGCCCGAGGCGAGGGGGCGGGATGGCTGAGTCCAGAGCTCGGAATACGCGCTTGGAGATCGGAAAGAAGCTTAGTTTGCTCGGGACTAAGCTTAGTTTGCCCGAGGCGAGGGGGCGGGATGGCTGAGTCCAGAGCTCGGAATACGCGCTTGGAGATCGGAAAGAAGCTTAGTTTGCTCGGGACTAAGCTTAGTTTGCCCGAGGCGAGGGGGCGGGATGGCTGAGTCCAGAGCTCGGAATACGCGCTTGGAGATCGGAAAGAAGCTTAGTTTGCTCGGGACTAAGCTTAGTTTGCCCGAGGCGAGGGGGCGGGATGGCTGAGTCCAGAGCTCGGAATACGCGCTTGGAGATCGGAAAGAAGCTTAGTTTGCTCGGGACTAAGCTTAGTTTGCCCGAGGCGAGGGGGCGGGATGGCTGAGTCCAGAGCTCGGAATACGCGCTTGGAGATCGGAAAGAAGCTTAGTTTGCTCGGGACTAAGCTTAGTTTGCCCGAGGCGAGGGGGCGGGATGGCTGAGTCCAGAGCTCGGAATACGCGCTTGGAGATCGGAAAGAAGCTTAGTTTGCTCGGGACTAAGCTTAGTTTGCCCGAGGCGAGGGGGCGGGATGGCTGAGTCCAGAGCTCGGAATACGCGCTTGGAGATCGGAAAGAAGCTTAGTTTGCTCGGGACTAAGCTTAGTTTGCCCGAGGCGAGGGGGCGGGATGGCTGAGTCCAGAGCTCGGAATACGCGCTTGGAGATCGGAAAGAAGCTTAGTTTGCTCGGGACTAAGCTTAGTTTGCCCGAGGCGAGGGGGCGGGATGGCTGAGTCCAGAGCTCGGAATACGCGCTTGGAGATCGGAAAGAAGCTTAGTTTGCTCGGGACAACAGCCCTATTAAGGTTTATTTAGCAATAGCAGAATGACACCTAAAGAAAGAAGGTACAAAACTCTTCATAACTGGCTGCTTATTGAGACTTTCTCTACCAAAGCAATGAAAGAAGACATA
>NW_006299520.1:828167-840871 GCF_000327345.1 Myotis davidii
CTGCTGACTTGGGAGGTGTGGCCTGGCTGGACCACATGGGGAACTTCTTCAGGGTGTGACGTTTTCCCTTGATCATCCAACAGTGTTCAGCGGGCACTACCAGTAAATCAACTCCAGCTTCTGTTTTGCTGATGACCAGTTGGGGTGTGGGGGGTGGAGTGGGGGGCCTAGGGCTCATGCATTTGTCTTTTGCTCATTTGGAGCCACCTCTAAGGACTCCTTGAAGCTGAGTGGGGCCCAGTCTTCTCCCAGGCAGCAGCCCAGCCACAGCCTCTCCGGCCAGTGTTCCCAGTTTCTCTGGAATACCTTTTTGGTGAAGTACCACTTTTGAGGCCTCCTATTTCTCTGGATCGGCTGTGCCCCGGGAACCTAGCCTGTTACTCCTGGTCTTTTGGGGGGAGGGGGCGGGATGGCTGAGTCCAGCGCTCGGAATACGCGCTTGGAGATCGGAAAGAAGCTTAGTTTGCTCGGGACTAAGCTTAGTTTGCCCGAGGCGAGGGGGCGGGATGGCTGAGTCCAGAGCTCGGAATACGCGCTTGGAGATCGGAAAGAAGCTTAGTTTGCTCGGGACAACAGCCCTATTAAGGTTTATTTAGCAATAGCAGAATGACACCTAAAGAAAGAAGGTACAAAACTCTTCATAACTGGCTGCTTATTGAGACTTTCTCTACCAAAGCAATGAAAGAAGAAATAGGAAATAAGAAATCACAGCCTTCCGGATTTGTCCGTATGTGCGCTGGTCCCGTGTAGCCCTGTATTCTTATGATGGAGGATAATGAAGGCTGTCTGGCTCCCAGCACAGCTGCAGAATAAGTTAGGAAAGTGAGAACATTCCATGAGGGCTGGGAAGAGGCTTGCAAACCAAAATCCGTTATCCCTGGCTTTATGCAACAAGTCACACCCACAGCCCAGGATCTGGCTCTTCGCTGAAAGGGATTCCCCTTGTACTCTGGATCCAGAAACAGATGCTGTCTGCTCCCATGGGCTGGTACCTGGCATCTGTTTCCATATTCCCAGCACTTACCACAGTGCTAGGCATAGCCAGTACACTCAGGGCATGATGATTAAACAGAGGAGTAATGAGGCTCATGTTTCAGGGGTAGCAAGGCTCCAGGCACCGGGACCCAAGCTAGAGCGGTGTGTACTGGTGAACAATTCGTTATTTGCTCCTCAGTAGAATCCCATCTACTTGTCTCAGATGGTTTTCTGCCCTTCAGCTGTCAGTCAGTTGGAACATGCCTGACTGTGGGATGGGGAGTGGGTAATACAGTTCACTGGTTACTGGCATGACTTTATAATTAGGGCTCTGACTTAGGCAATGCTGCTGATAGCTATGTGGCCTTAGCCAAATTCTTTACTTTATCTAAGCCTCGGTTTTCTCATCTGTAAGATGGGGCATAAGCAGTATCTACATCAGGGACTTACTATGGGAGTTCAATGAGATAAATGATGTATGTAAATGTAAACCCCCCCACACACACACACACAAAAAAAAAACCCTTAGCATAGTTCAGGGCACATAGTGAGAGTTCAGTTAAACTTAGTTGAGCTTAGGCAAGATCAGTAGCAGAACGGCGCACAGAATGGGTGAATTCTGAGTCCTGCCACATGGGCAGAGGGCTCCAGGGTAGAGAAGTCCACACCCAATTTCAGCATGCCTCTCTTCCCTGAAGGAAGTACCAAACAGATAACTCACTTGAAGCCACACTAAAGAAGTAAGAAAAAGTAAAAATAAAAAATATAAAAGAGCCACATTATCCCCTGAGACTCCCTAATAGCATGAAAGTGATCTGTGTGCCTTTACGTGACACCATACGCTTTCATCTGCCTCTTTTAGAGGAAAGCCAAAAATCTGCTGTTCAGGAAGCTGCGATGGGACAAACAAAGCATGGAGTCCCTACGTGATATAGTCCAAGTCACCACAGCTCCTGCGGGCAGGCTATTAACTTTTCTCAGAACCCTAACTGATCTTACAACAGTCCCCTGATGAGTCATCAGAAAGCCTGCCCTAGGGACAGCTTCGTTCACATGCCTCCAAGTCCCTGCTCTAATAGTGTACTTTGGGTTCACTGACATGGATGGAATTTTTTTTTTCTAGGCCAGCCGGTCTGCCGGGGAGGAACACAGAGACCTTGTTACAAAGTCCTTTACTTCCATGATGTTTCTCGAAGACTGAACTTTGAGGAAGCCAGAGCAGCCTGCCGGAGGGATGGGGGCCAGCTAGTCAGCATTGAGTCTGAAGATGAACAGAGGCTGATAGAAAAGTTCATTGAAAACCTCCTGGCGTCTGATGGCGATTTCTGGATTGGGCTCCGGAGGCGTGAGGAGAAGCAAAGCAACAGCACAGCCTGCCAGGACCTTTACACTTGGATGGATGGCAGCGTATCAACATTCAGGTAAATGTGGAACCCAAGGTGGCTGACCCACTTGACATAATTCCAAAAGGTGGCAGGTTAGACCCATGGTGCCAGGTCAGTGAGGAGGAGGAGGCCAACCCAGGCAACAGTGTGAAGAGACAGCAGCAGAGTAGCGCTGACTAAAGCAACGTAGTGAATTGAAGGTGATGAGTCAGCCTTGATCTGGGCCCAGCTCTTATCCAAAGAACTCTCTTCTGGAGGGTGTGGCCCCAAAGCGTTGTTCCAATGGCATGCAATGCTTCCGGTCAATCATTCTGGCTCCCTGGCTTTTCAGACTAGAGCTCCAGTGAGAGATGGAAGGTCTATGGGGCTAAGACTGAAGGTAGATTTCCAGACCACAGGGAATCATAATGATGGGCAAGAAATCAGAGACAAGATCTAATTCTATGGATTGGGCAAGAGAGGGCTTAAGGGAGCCTGCAGTTTATAGAACCTTCCTAAACCCATGCCCTCCCCTGGCACCATGGTGTTGCCATCGCCTCCACCCCCATCCCAAGAAATGCAGTGACATGGACAAACATAAAAAAAAATATCAAATTAAAAGGTAGACATAAGACTGGAAAAAATTGTAGAAAATTTAACTAAGAGTATATTTTTATGAGTTTATATAAAAGTCAATAAAACACTGAAAGTTTACATTTATAATAATTAAAGCATAATATGCTACTTAGACCAGACAGTTGAACGACCTTCCAGACGTCATTCCAGACATCCTTCCCGAAAAAGCCACGGTGGTGGGGTCGAGGCAGAGGCAGTTAGAGGTGATCAGGCAGGCAAGCGAGCAGTTAGGGGCAATCAGACAAGCAGGCAGAGTGTTTAGGGGTGATCAGGCAGGCAGGCGAGTGGTTAGGGGTGATCAGACAGGCAGGCAGGCGAGAATTTAGGAGGCAGTGGTCCCAGTTTGTGAGAGGGTGCAGGCTGGGCTGAGGGACACCCCCCTCCCATGCACGAATTTTGTGCACTGGGCCTCTAGTAAGTTAATAAAACCCCAAAAGATAAAGAGGCAAAGGACCTAAGCAAACATTTCAGAAAATACAAAGTCTAACTGGTAAACAATTATATGATAAAAATGTTTAAACTCATTATCAATAAAAAGAATGAAAGTTAAAATATATCTTCTTTACCCATTACATTTAAGACAGCATGTCAACATCTATCAAAGTCTACCGATTATACTGATCAGATCCACATCTTCATCTAAGACAGCAGTTCTCAATCTGTGGGTCTCGACCCCTTTGGAGGTCAAACGACCCTTTCACAGGGGTCGCCTAAGACCATCGGAAAACACATATATAATTACATATTGTTTATATATAAACACATATTGTTGACAGTAGCAAAATTACAGTTATGTGGGTGCCATACATATTTCTCTCTGCTCATAATGTGGAATAGCAGAAGTACTTCCTCCTCATGATTAGGCTGAGTTAACTCGTGGCAAGATAATCGTCTTCTTCTTACCTGCTGGTCCCTGGACACAGGGACCCCACAGTGCCCAGGTGGCAGCCAAAGCTCATAGTCCAATAAGGCTTTTGCTGTATCTTCTAATGGGTACCCTTTGGGTCCCAGGACCTTTACACTCACAAAGCCCAGCATTGCAGAGACAATAAGTATAAAATTCTCCAACTGGGCCACTACCAGTGATAGTAATCATATGGCCCACGTGGTAAGTCTCTTTGCACCACAGCCTAGACCTGCTTCAGGGTCCTTTTTGACTCTAGATCCCACTCAAAGCCAGCTGTCTTTTGTGTCAGCTGGTTTTTGGGCCCAAGCTGTATTTCCAGGTGTGAAATAAGCTTCTAGACCCCTAAGAGACCTACTAATGCCATGGTTCCTTCTTCAAGTTATTGCAAGATGCTTCAAATTACTGCTTTAAATCCTTTCATTTGAAAGGGATGTTCTGGCATTCCCTAGATCACTGGGAGCTGTTTCTATCCTTAGGCTCCCAGACCTATGTAGTCTTACTCTTGGGAACACAGGATGATACAAAGGTCATTGACTCAAAGTGTACGCTGCATCTTGGAGGATGATGCCCTGTTCTCACAAAGTATTGCCTCTAAGCTAGTGCTTCAAGCTTTGTTTTCAATGGCTCTTCCATAACTCTGTCAAGCTGGCAGCTTCAGGATAGTGAATATATGAGATGATTAGCAAATCCCATGGCGAGGTTCCTACTCCCACTTCTTTGCTATAAAGTAGATCGTGTGGTCTGATGAGATGTCACTTGGGGTACGGTGTTGGTAGATCAAATACTGTGTGTGTAACCCTTTGGATAGTGATGCTGACTAAGGCCCTGGGGCAGGAAAGGCAAACCCACACCCAGGCTGTGTGTCTATTCCTGTCAAAATGAGTCACTGGAAGGAGTCCATTGTAGTCAACTTGCTGGTCTCCTCGGGTTGGTACTCTCTCAGGGACTTAGCATTGGTCTCTATTGCCGGCAGGTTAGATGGTCCTTGGAGAGTGTGGACCGATACTGTTGAGCCCATGCAGTTCCCATCCCTGCCACCATGGCTACTCTAGTGTGTAGCTATTGCACCAGCACTGGGGCAGCTGACAACAGACCAGCTGACGTCAACTGGCCAAGTCATTTTGTATCCCTCGTTGTTAAGGGTCTCTTCCATGCTAGATACTTTCTGGTGGGCTTTAACATATAACAGAGTCTCATACTTTATGCCTATTCCCATATGTCTAGTCATAACACTCTATCCAATAGCTCCTTGTCCCCAATCTTCTACTCTTTCTCCTTTTAGAAAGCTTTTACCCCTGATCAGCTGGCCAAGCTCTCTGCCTTACCCCTGAGTCCTTCTCTCTTCTAACCTCCACTAACTACCAACAAAACTCTGGACATTGGGAGGATGTCCCCTTAACACTTGACCTTTCAAGACCACCTCTGAGTGGGGCTGTAGTGTAGCTGTTATCCATTTGGAGCTGTGCGCCATATTTGGCTGACTTATCCACAAACCAAGCTCAGGCTGCCTCTATCAGCTAGTTGACGCAAGGGATTCCCTTCTACAGCCATAGGTGTAAGCTGAGAAAGAGACACTAGTACAACAGTGGTAGATGTCATGGCAGTCTGCTCTGCTTATTCATACAGTGCTCTTTGCCCTACTCATACAATGCCCTTCAGTCATATGTATCTTCCGTCTATAATGGATTGATTCCAGGCCTGCCCGGCCTGTGACTATGTGTGTCTGACAGCGCTTCACTCATGATGGGCAAGTTGGATTGAATGATCTCTTGGTGCTCTTTTTATAGTAGCAAGCCAGGTGGTTCTTTCTCAGCTATAGATGACAGGCCTTGCTACAGAATCCTACGGGTTTGCCTTGTGATTCTCTCATTGGGGCTTGTCACAAATTCTACATGGCATTATTTTTCCCACCATTGATACCTCTAATAATAGGGTCTACTTGATCATATGGCCCAAGTGGTAAGTCTCTGCACCACAGCCTAGACCTGCTTCAGGGTCCTTTTTGGCTGTAGATCCCACTCAAAGCCAGCTGTCTTTTGCATCAGCTGGTTTGGGGGCCAGAGCTGTATTTCCAGGTGTGAAATATGCTTCTAGAACCCAAAGAGACCTACTAATGCCATGGTTCCTTCTTCAAGTTATTGCAAGATGCTTCAAATTACTGCTTTAAATCCTTTCATTTGAAAGGGATGTTCTGGCATTCCCTAGATCACTAGACACCTATACGTTTTCATGACGTGGCAGGTCCCTGAATCGTCATAAGGTTTAGCTCCAACCCATGGAGCACATGAATCTTACTAAGCCTCCATTTATTAGCTGTTTCTTGCTCATCTGCTTCACTCAGCATATCAGCAATGTAATGGGCTAGCATGATTTTCTGCAAGATGTCTGGGCTGCTCAGGTCTCTTCATGCCACATTAGGACAGAGGGCAGGAAAATTAGTGTAGCCCTGAGGGAAGACTAGAGTGTGTACTGTTGTCTATTCCAAATAAATACAAACTGTTTCTGATTCTTTCCCTGATAAAGATGAAAAAAAATGTGTTCACCAGATCTGCATACTAGGTACCAAGGGCATGTTAACCTGCTGTAGCAAAGTTACCACATACGGCAAAGCAGCTGCAATTGAGGCTTCCACTTGGTTCAGTTTACACTACTCCAGTCTTCTCCTTCAGGACCTGCCTGCTTTGTTGCAGACTAGTGAATTACACAGAGATGTGATGGGGAATACCATCCTTGCATTCTCTAAGTCTTTAGGGATGCCACTACTTTCTGTCATCTTCTCCTGGATAAGATATTGTGTTTACTTACTATCTTGAAGCGGGTTGGGAAGAGTGCAGTTTCAAAGGCTTCCACTTGACCTTCTCTGCTATGAAAGCCATAGGCTTTCAATTTGTAGATTTGGGGACTCGAAAATGAGCACTGGATGGGTCCCACTGTGAGCTGGTCCTGGGCCAGAATTTCACTTGATACCTGACCTCAGTATGCGCCCACTCTAATGTGCAGCCTTGGTGTCACTTCGAGTCTTTGGGCATCAATGTCGACTTGCACCTCGTGTCCAGCAGGCTCCATAATAGTTGGGTTTCCTCTTCTCCCAGTGCATGGCTACTTGAGTAAATGGCTGTAGGCCCCTTTGGGAGAACAGAGGAGATGATCACCACATGCACCTGCCATGGTGTTGCAGGGTCCTTCCTCCTTGGAACCTAGCCTCTCCTTCTATCAGAGAGGGCTCAGCTTGAAACCAGGTGTCAGGTATAACATTCCATCTAGTCTATCACCTGTGAGATGAAATAACACAAAGCCATAAGGCCAGTGGAAAGCCATAAGGCCAATGGCAAGTCAGTGTAGGAGGCCCACCCACAGAGTTGGAAAATGGCCTGGAGGTAACTAATGAGAAGCAGAGGATCCAGGCATAGTATCCAGCGGTGTTGCAATGCCAGCTATTGTCCAGGCTCATAAAACCCAGTGGGTGCAGCAAAGGGTCTTCCTTTTGGTGGATGGAATACAACACTGAGCAGAGCCATAATGGGGTGCTGTGAGGTGACCTGACTCATAGCTGTTTCCTAAGGAGAGGCTCTGATAAGGGTAGGCAGAGCCGCAGGGCCCAGTAATAATCTGAGCATCAGGGCAAGCTCTGAGTGCTGGAAGGGGACAGTTCAGGTGCGTAATTAGGTAGACTAGAGCCAGCCCATGGCCAGTGCATGGGGTGGGTGCTCAGAGCACTTCGACGCTTTGTGAAATCCAAAACCTGGCACCCACGTATCCAGCTGGATGGCAGTGCCATTTAATTCCAAGTAGCACTGGATAATGAAGCTGAGGCTGCTCATGCATCCTACCCAGGAGCCAGGGAGACCAAGACAAGAAAGCTAGCAGTGAAGGCCAACCCAGGGGCTCATCAGCCTGAGGAGCAGGAAACAACGGGAGACTATGTGGGCCCTCTGCTCTTGTCCCCACCCCCTCACCTGCTTTGACAGCCTCTATATTTTGGAAAGTCTTCCCAGGGCTGGAAAAGTCAGTTATGGCCAATTAAAAAGTGTGAGGAGATGGGAGGAGGACATGAGATGAGTCATGCCTCTTCTCAGCACATCTGACTTATAAAAGAAGAAAAACAAACCCAGTTATCGAAAAGCAAGCCATAAATAAGATTGTTCAGAATGGGCTGCTAGCTGTTTTTTTTCCCCATAATTACTTCGCAGAAATCATATGGTAATATATTCCTTCCTTCCTGCAAAAAGGTTGTGGCAAATGTCAGGTGATTGATTGTGCTGTCCATATTAGAAAGCCTGGCGGTACTTCAATTCCTCCCTTTTTCTGTATTGTGTTCTTGAAGCAGAGTCTTAAGTTCGTGGCTCAGTAGGATTTGATGGACAAACAAAGGCTTTGAAGGCTGCTGGTATTCTTCTCCAATTGCCTCCACTGTTGACCCCTTTCCTACAGGAACTGGTATGTGGATGAGCCTTCCTGTGGCAGCGAGGTCTGCGTAGTCATGTACCATCAGCCATCTGCACCCACCGGCATCGGGGGCCCCTATATGTTCCAGTGGAATGACGACCGATGCAACATGAAGAACAATTTCATTTGCAAATATTCCGATGGTAATGAACCTCTCCCAAGTTAGGTGGCTGAATCTCTCAACTTCCTCTCTCATTTCATGAGCAGCTTGCTGGTTCCAAGAATTTACTATGTGGTCTCCAAGAAAGTGTGTTGCACATGCCAGCAATGTGCAACATTGGGAATCCTTGGAAAGGGAAATGTAGAGAGCCTTCCTCCTTGAGGAATAGCACTAGCAAAGGAGAGGGGTATCGATGCTAAGAGAGGGATGAAGCAAAGAAAGGGTCTAATTTATGTACAATAAAGCAAGAATTATGAGAACTTCCGGAAACAAAAAGTTCTCTAAGTGGACACTTACAAATTCTTATTCTTTCCACATGTGATGTTGGCTGTAGGAGCTTGAAATAAAGAAGAAATATGAAAAGAAACTGGCCATTGTTCCTACAAGTCTTCTAACAGCCATGTGAGATTATTTTCTGGGGCTTTCAGGAAACAGAATTGTGACCCGAGGCAGTAGATGATAAAATACACCAATTTCTCTGGTTTAGGGCAAAGAGTAGACACATTGATGAGCTTGACCTCCCAGACCACCCTCTATATGTACCTTGCAAATGCAATGGGCACTTGCTCCTAGGTCTGTCAAGGGTTTGGACTCTAAGACTGTAGTCTCATTGTGCTGGAGTTTCCCACACGCCTCCATTATAACTGGCTTGGATCTAAACTTGAAGTGAGTTCTGATCTGTCCCTCAAGTTTCTCACCTCCATGAAGCCAACTGCTTGGCTCCAATTCTGTATCCTTTCCCGATAGGAGAATGACTTAGTTCTAGTTGGTTACTAAGTAATCCTATCATCTTTTAATTGTTTGAATTGGACTATGCTTTTTCTGCTAAAAGGTTTCTTTTCTTTCTTTCCACCCTCTCAAGTGAATTATGTTTCCCAGAAAGCTATTTCCCTAAGTCCCATGCAAAGTTGTCTTAGGCAGGTGACTGCAAAGTTGGAGGCTGTCTTAGCAGGTCACCTTTCAGAGCAATGAAAGCGCGCGCGCGCGAGAGAGAGAGAGAGAGAGAGAGAGAAAGATTAAAGAGAATAAGTAAATAAATGACATATGATAAGATTATAACATTTGGGTGGAGAATATATGAAAATTATTTGTACTATTCTTGCAAATTTTTATAAATCGGAAATTACTTCAAAATAATAAATTTTAAAAAATGATAATTTCCTCTGGGAACCTTCCAGGGCCCCTCAAACTAGGTTAGGTGATCCTCCCATGAGGATCATAGCTCCTCACACACCCATTACTTTAACGGCCTATTTACAAGTTTGGCTCCCTCCCTACATGTTTGGCATGAGGTCTGGAAATACACACGTTTGACCAAGTAATCCCTGCACTTGGTGGATTAGGGAAAGCTCACCCAGTGTGGTTCAGACAGGGTGGCACACCACTCCTTATGCCAGGGTGGCAAGGGACTGATTGAATAACATCCCAAACTGCATTTGACAACATGGCCACATAGAGCAGGGGGCATACTAGCCGGATCTGCTCACTTGATTACTTCCGGGCATGCTAAAGGCAGGGGCAAGTTCAGTGAAAACCAGAGACAATTCGTCACAGGCGATGCATTGCAGACACACTGCAGGACTGGAGCAAATGCTGCGTAAATATGCTGACTGCTGCAGGTTTGCACAGTGGATTAAACCACAGAAAGACAGGAAAATGAGCAGATCATGTAACGTTATTGAGTATACTTTGTATTATAATGTAACATTACAAAATTTTTAAAAATAGTTGTTAATATTAAAACATTTATTTTTATTTATCAATATCTATTAATATTGTCCTATATTTCCAAGGATGGGACTATTTCTCATTTGCTATTTCATCTTCATTACCTAGCACAGTTTGTCTCCTTATGATTTTAATTTTTATTTGAATTTATTGTTTCAAATCCCAGTTCAGCTATTACTTAATAGCTGAGGGATTTGGTCAAGTTATATAATCTCCCTGTACCTTGGCTTCCTCGTGTACGAAATCAGAGTAATAATAGCACCTACCTCATGAGGCCGTTTTCAGGATAAATTGTTTGTCTTAGAAAACACTTAGAACATGATGATATTTCTGTCAGATGACATGCACTGTATAAATGTTTTTTTAATAAATTAATGGATTTGAGTCATCTCTATAAATTCCTGAACTGATGAGAAGACGATTAAAAGTTTTCTCTCTGAATCACT
The DNA here is from genome assembly GCF_000327345.1 of Myotis davidii. NCBI lineage: Eukaryota > Metazoa > Chordata > Mammalia > Chiroptera > Vespertilionidae > Myotis > Myotis davidii. Next base: position 838,830 of record NW_006299520.1, read on the forward strand.
TTGACATCCTGGCCTTAGGACTGTGAATTCTAAAATCTTGCCCTTGAGGACCCCACCCCCATGAGCCCCAGACCATCGGGTTGGCATCGGAGAGTGACTGCCAGAAGAGGGTACACACATTGGCCATAAGCTGTCTGTGCAACCTGACTTTCCTCAGGTTCTTTGAAATATGTCAAATGACTCAGTTCTAGACCACCAGCCTCTACCTCGGGGCTGGCCAGTAGACTACTTAGCCCCCCAACTAGTTCCACTGTGTGGAGATCATTGTCTCTTGCTTTCTAAAGCATCCCAATAGGAATTGTTAAGACGTCTTGGATTTTTTTAAAATAACCCAGGCCTGAGTGTAGTGGGGAAGGATTATTGCTGAAACTAGATTAGCCATATGTTGATAAGAATTGCAGCTAACGGTGGTACATAGAGGTTCATTATACCAGTCTTTCTATTTTTGTGTATATTTGGAAATCCTCATATTTAAAAATTTCAAAATACTTTTTAAAAAAGAAAAAAGTGCACAAGCAAAGCTGGGGGAGGGCTATTCTTCGTGCCCAAGTGATCCTATTGACTAACTTCATAACGAAGACCGTTTATTGGTGACTGAGTGAGCAAATAACTGGATGCCATGATCTGGCCAATTTCATTAAGGCAGCATGGAAATGTAGTTATTATTTTCATTTTTGTTTCTTTCTGCCACAGTGGAACCAACAGTTCCTTCTACGGGGCTGGGAGGTAAGCCTGTCTTTTGAGGTTTGGGCTAATTTGGGCTATTTCACAGCCCTTCTTCATAGGTTTAGAACTGTATGATCTTTAGTCCAGATTATTCAACAGAGAGATCATTGCTAACCCAGAACATTTAAACAGGTATATGCCATATCCAGCCATGGCGAGTCATGGAGAGTCTCGCTCTCTAACGTTGTCTGTTTTTCTCAAAGCTGAAAAGGAACCGTTGAAAACTGAGTTTGAGATGTTACTTGTCATGACTGACTATATGAAAGGAATAGCTCATCTGTTTAAACAAGTGGGCCAAACTGATCATGTTTGGCCCTAGAAATGAGTCATTGACTATTCCCCTTAGCACCTGCGTACAGTATGTGCCTTGATACCAAACACCTGCTGGTTGTTACAGTACGTGATTCTTGGAGCAAGAGTCTCACCAGAAAGAAAAAGACAGTTAAACCTCTATCCCAGCAAAGTCTACCCTTGTTCTCTAACGTTGTCTGTTTCTCTCAAAGCTGAAAAGGAACCGTTCAAAATTCAGTTTGAGATGTTACTTGTCATGACTGACAATATGAAAGGAATAGCTCATCTGTTTAAACAAATGGGCCAAACTGATCATGTTTGGCCCTAGAAATGAGTCATTGACTATTCCCCTTAGCACCTGCTTACAGTATGTGCCTTGATGCCAACCACCAGCTGGTTGTTACAGTACGTGATTCTTGGGGCAAGAGCCTCACCAGAAAGAAAAAGACAATTAAACCTCTATCCCAGCAAAGTCTACCCTTGTTCTGTGTCTATAAATGGCATAGGGCTGCCATTTTGGCACTCCCTACTGCCTTTTGGCACTCCACCTTGAACCTGGTAGGATTTCAGAGAGTATCTGTGTTTCGATGCCTTTCTCCAGGTTCTCAAGTTCATGTCTCTGTTTCCAGGTGAAAGGACAAAGCCAGCCACACCCATACTTCCAGAAAACACAGAGAAAGAAGATGTCAAAGAAACATTTAAAGAAAACAAAGGTATATACAGAACTCGCCTGGGAAAAATAGATAATGGGACTCCCTTGATCACACGTTACCCACAGTTACATTTCCTACTTTTTTTTCCATCCCATAGCTACCTAACAATGGAACTAGACAGGGCATTTGTGACTTTGCAAAAACTGCATCAAATGTTAGCTTTCATCAGTGAACTATGCTAATGGAGCTGTCCTAAGACAATAGGGGAAATTAGACTGCAGGGGAGGAAAAATCTGCATCAAGATGGAGCCTGGGGAACCACCCAGAAGTCCTGGGGCGGGTGATGGGGCAGAAACTGACAGAATGGATGTA
>NW_006299520.1:840907-853436 GCF_000327345.1 Myotis davidii
TAAGAACAGAGTCGCAGACCATGCTGCATACTATCCATGATGAATATTAATTGTGAACAAATAAAGGAAATGAACAAAAACCTTTTAAAAGTTAAATCATAAAAGATAATAGGAAATGGGGTGATGAGTTGGAGTGCTAATGGACTTTCAACCTGGACTCCACTTTGAGTTGTTATTGTTTTGTTATCCCCACCCCAGGATTAGTTTATGGATTTGAGAGAGAGAAACATTTATGTGAAAGAGAAACATTGATTGGTTGCCTTATGTACTCACCCCAACTGGGGACTGACCAGAAACCTAGACATGTGCCCTGACTGGGAATCGAACCTCCAACCTTTTTGGTGTGTGGGACAATGCTCCTATGGGGGCTCCACCTTGAATTTTAAGAGGGAAATTTCAGACTGGGGCTCCACCTTGAATTTTAAGAGGGAAATTTGGGGTTTTTGTCGCTGGGCAACTTTGAAAAAACCACAAGTTCTCTGTGCTTCAGTTTAATCATTTCCATAATGGAAGTAATAATGTTTTTCTCACTACCTGAGAAACTGTGTCCATAAAATAAAATAGGATATTGTGATATGGTGATTAAGTTCTGACTCTAGCCCTCCAAGTTAGCACAACCCTACAGGTTAAGGACTCAGGCCCCAACAAGACTGCCTTCACTTCAGACATCACCCACAAGTTCTGGGATCCACAGGCCACCTGCACTTCTATCCAACTGGCTATAAATCCAGGGGGTGCCACCAGGATTCCTGAGATAGAACTCAGGTAAATGCTATACTTATGACTACATGTTATTATAAAGGATACAAATCAGGACCAGCCAAATGAAAGACACATCAAGTGAGGTCTAGAAAGGTCTCAAATAGGGAGCTCCTGTCCTCTCTCTGTAGAGTCTGGATGCCTTCTCATGCTCCTGACACATCAGTGTGTTCACCGACCAGGAAGCTCCACTGAGCTTTGGTGTGAGAAGTGTTACTGAGGTGTCATTACCTTAGCATAACTGATGTGGTCATTGGTCATGTCACTGAGCTCAATCTCCAGGCCCCACTGCCTTCCCACCAGCCCCATTGTGAGCCATCTCTGTCAGCATCAACTCTGATATGGTCTGAGGGCCTCGTGAAGAACAATCACTCCTATTACCTGAGAAATTCCAAAGTTTTGGAGCCCCTTCCTCCCAGGAACCAGGGACAAAGGCCAATCAAGTGTGTTATTCTACAACAGATAATACAAGAAGTGTTGGGTAAAAGTACACAGTCCTATGCAAAGATGGGCAGCATTTTTATTGCTCTTTGTTATTAAAGTGGTATTTAAAGTGGTCCTGTGTGTGTGTGTGTGTGTGTGTGTGTGTGTGTGTAACAGATTCTGTGGCAAAACAAAGCAACAGCCTCTGGATGGATGGGGATCCTGGACCAGTCGGACTAGGGAAGGGGTCAGTCCAGGGAAGGGGTCAGTCCCCAATCCTTGATCCTCCCGAAGCCCCTTGAAAGAAAATTCTCTGGTTCTGAGACTTAAAGGACAGAAGAAGTCTGCTCATGGGCCCAACTGGATCCAGTTAGTCTTAGAAATGTTGGGAAGCGTCTGCAGTCTGAATCACGTGCTTCCTGTGACTGTCTCCTTCCTCCCTCTCCCTCGCCCTGCCTTGGGCATGTCCACACCGCCTAACAGCCCCTCCTTCGTTAAGGGAGAGGAAGGACAAGAAGAGAGAATATCTTTCAACTGGAAAAAAAAAATGTAATTGCCCAAACTGCCTTTCTGCTACTGTATGCGACCCACACTTTAAACTTCTCTGTTGCCTAGAATAATTGGACAGGGAGAAAAGACTCAGTTTTTGAAAGGAGGTGCCCTTTGGAACACTCTGTGTCGATTATGTGGGTTATGCTTTTTACAGCCTGTTTGAAGCACAGAACAACTTCAGTAATGCGGAGACCGTGCGTTTTTCTTTTCAGACGCTGCCTGGAACCTTGTGTACCTCCTAGTGCCCGGCATCCCCCTCTTCCTCCTGCTGCTGGTCACCACCGCTGTCTGCTGGGTGTGGATCTGGAGGAGGAGGCAAGTAAAACCTTGGTCATGCAAACTTTTGTCTTCTGAGCTCTCGGGTTTGGACATTGCCCTATTTATTTAACTAAAAGCCATGGCAGTGACAAGAGAAACACCCCTGCAGTTTTGAGAGTAAATTCTCTGCCGTGCTCTAGGCGTTCTGAAGTACCAAGCATCTGTGCTTAGCTGTGGTTGAGAGTGATCTTGCATTCTTTCTTTCATTTTTTTTTTAAATGGCTTGAGGGGTGAAACTGTTATTCTGCATCCACTCAGCCCAGTGCTCAGAAACCCACGCTCTCACTCCAAAGTGTTTGTTGAGTGAGTGGAGGAGTGAATAGTGAGACACATGGAAAACATCTCTTTCAGACATTCTGGCAAACATCTGAAACTGAATCACTCTATTCAAAATGAAATAGCCAAATACTTTTAATTGGCTTTTCTGTCCACTGAATAGCAATTGCGGACTGCTACAAAACACCTACACGAATAGCCTAGGCCAGTGATGGCGAACCTTTTGAGCTCGGCGTGTCAGCATTTTGAAAAACCCTAACTTAACTCTGGTGCCGTGTCACATATAGAAATTTTTGATATTTGCAACCATAGTAAAACAAAGACTTATACTTTTGATATTTATTTTATATATTTAAATGCCATTTAAGAAAGAAAAATCAACCAAAAAAATGAGTTCGCGTGTCACCTCTGACACGCGTGTCATAGGTTCGCCATCACTGGCCTAGGGCCACTCCACTGATGGATCATGTTCCACACTTTCGAGATTCCCATGGCTTCCCAGCTACCTTTCCCCCCATTGTCCTGGTACACAGAGAAGAAGGCTGGTGTGCCCACTCTACAACAGGAAAACGAAGGTCCAGCTTCAGATGTGACGCCCTTTGATGACCAATTTAAGATGAATGAGTAAGAGTCTAGAACAGGGGTGGGCAAACTTTTTGACTCAAGGGCCACAATGGGTTCTAAAACTAGACCGGAGGGCCGGAACAAAAGCATGGATGGAGTGTTTGTGTGAACTAATATAAATTCAAAGTAAACATCATTACATAAAAGGGGACGGTCTTTTTTTTTTTTTTAGTTTTATTCATTTCAAACGGGCCGGATCCGGCCCACGGGCCGTAGTTTGCCCACGGCTGGTCTAGAACCTGCTGCATTTAATAACGACTTCCCTAGAGAATTATTAGCATCAAAGCAGTTAGTACAGGCAGAATGGGCATAGAGTAAGCACTCAAACATGTTCGCTCTTATTACTGTGCTCATTGTTACTAGTTAATTCCTTTTCATCTAAAAATTGAATTCAGTTAAAAAAAATTACAATTGTGTCTTATGGCTGCTTACTCTGCGATTGGTTTTGATTTCTCTTCCTTCCTCTGCCTATTTAGCCCTCACCTGGTCTGGTGAAACCTAGCGATTTCTTCCCCCGAAAAAGATTTTTGAGTGCATAAAATAAAATGCATTGGATGCAAGGGAAGCGATCATACGAATATATAGTTTAGCAAAGTATTTCCCCAAAGGAATGTGATACAGTAATACATGTGCTCCTTGATTGATGCTTCTTTATTTAGTGGTGGGTGTAATTATTATCATTTTGAAGTTATTTTAAGGCATCTATTATTACTGTGATGTTATAAAATCATGAAATCACAAAAATATCTATGAGTTCTCTTGTTGATCAAGTCAGAGATATTACTGATTCTATTCTTCTTTATTTTCCTACACTTAGAATTGAAAGACTGGCCTTTTTCACTTAGAGAAGAGGGGTGTTTTTTTTAAGTGAAATCTCTCCCCATCCCATTCTATCATGGACCGTTTGGGGGCTCTGAAGGTCCCAGGACAGACACCTCTGTTCCATGCTCCGGCAGCAGTGAGTGGTAGATTTACAGTCGCTTTGAGTCTAGCAACACGGCCCTGTTTTGTTCCCCCCTCACCCCGCGGATGCCTGACTGTGGGGTCAGGAGGGTGAGAAGCACAGCCGTGCCTGCCCAGGATGGCCTCCTGCCCGGCCAGCGGGCACAGGGATGGTCGGGCCCAGGGATGGTCGGGCCCAGGGATGGTCGCAGTCCCCGCGTCTGAAAACTCAGCCCTGTCTTCCCTCCTAGGACACGGGAGCAGCCAGACCCCAGCGGGAAGGAGCCGCGCACCATCTGGCCCTCGCCCGGCCCCGGGCACAGCCCGGACCTGGAGGTTTACAGCGTCATTCGGAAACAGAGCGAAGCTGATTTGGCCGAGCCCCGGCCGGACCTGAAGAACATTTCCTTCCGAGGGTGCTCGGGAGAAGCCACGCCCGAGGACCTGTCCTGTGGCTCCGACCACGGGGCCGTGAACCCGTCTGAGAGCGGGTTCGTCACCCTGGCCAGCATCGAGAGCGGCTTTGTGACCAATGACATCTACGAGTTCTCTCCAGACGCCCGACTGGGGAGGGGCAAGGAGTGTGGGTGGGTGGAAAATGAAATCTATGGTTATTAGGACCCGGGAACACCACGTGAAGGGACAAGAATTGGGAAGAAAGGAGAAGCAACAGCCTCCTGTTCTCTGTAAGGAAAACACTCAGAGGGCCTGGGGTGAGCATGCGGCCCCATCACCGCTAGTGCATCCTTTTCCCGGCCTTGCACCAGCCCTGTCCGGGGAGGAGGCAGCTTGCCCAGGCCGGGCCCAGAGGAGGAAATCCACGGCGGTTGATTGCTTGTAGCAGACCAGCCAGGGACAGCGCTCTCCTGGGCAGGGCCCCCGGGGGGCTGCGGGACTGGGGACACCCATCTCCGGGACAGCCATCCCCAGGTCTTTTTCCTTCCTCTGGACAGCAGCCCCGGTGATCACCACGGGACGGAAATGACAGATGATTTCAAAGCCTCGTGTGCTGGCCTGGGCTGGCCTGCACACCAGCCATTCTTGTATCTGTGTTTTTCAGACTGAAATCAAATAAAAAGCAGGAAGCCGAATGTTAGTCAGCCTGCGCCGACAGCCCTTCCTCTGCATGTGGCCTCGCGGGACCTTTCTTTCTTTCTCCCCACATCCAGACCGGGGAATATTTTGGAAACTGAAAATGAAATTGGAACCTCGGCTTCTCGGCTTCTTCGGGGCCCCAGCCCCACTCTGCACGTTGTTCTGTCTGTGTTTGTTCTCGAGCAGCATCGACGTAAGGTTACTGGTCATGACGATGAGTCTTCCCTGTTGTTTTAGGAACCTGACAATGTTTTTGGGCTCAAATCCAGGGAAAGGTTTCGTGGCCTAACATCCGTCATTTACCGCTTGGAGGTCTGAAGGCCATTATCTAAGTCACCAGCAACCTCCCTCTCTCCCTTTAATGATCTTATTATTGTCACCATCCCTCGTACATAGTATTTCGGAAGAGTTTGTAACTTTGCCTCCCACATGGAGCCCCACACTAGATAAAGTGAACCAGTCTGGGTCGGAGCCGTACCCAGTGCAGTGGATTGTAACCACAGCTCAATGGCCTGTCCTGCTGGCATAGGGAGCAGGGTGGATACAAAAACATCCTTTACGTCCGCTTCGGGGGAGTGTATTCTGTGGAGTTACAACATTTCAAGCAAAACAGTGACCTCGTGGTCTGAAGGACTAATCCGTGGCTCTAAAACAGTGGTTCTCAACCTTCCTAATGCCGCGACCTTTTAATACAGTTCCTCATGTTGTGGTGACCCACCAACCCATAAAATTATTTTCATTGCTACTTCATAACTGTCATATTGCTACTGTTATGAATCGTAATGTAAATATCTGATATGCAGGATGTATTTAGGCGACCCCTGTGAAAGGGTCGTTCGACCCCCAAAGGGGTCACGACCCACAGGTTGAGAACTGCTGCTCTAAAATACTGAAGTCCCCATTTTGCTTCATACACCTTGGCTCTGTGATCTGTGCCTTTATCCCCCTCAGTGTCCCTGGACTCTGGCTACTGTGAGGTTGCAGATTCCTTGAGGGTAGGGACCCTATCCGCCCCGTCAGCATTGTCCCTCCTATAGCCAGGGCAGCACCTTGCACAGAGCAGACAATCAATTCTTGTTGAAGGGATGAACAATTCATCGTTCAGACTGATGTGAAATAGTCTGCGTATTTCAAAAGTCTGCAGGACCTGTTTCTCATACTGCACCTGCTGGGGGAGGTGATTAATTACTATTTTAGTTGGAAAAGCACTCCCACCGCCTAGGAAGAAGGAAGAGTAATAACAAGTAAAGGAAGCTGGTGAATTGTGTTAACGACTTGCTTTAATTATGCCACTAAAACCTGGAAAAGACCCATTCTTGAAGGTTATAATGGGAGTGGCTCCTTCAGCACCTTCTCTTTGCCGTTCCTGTGTTACCTGCACAGGTTTCTCCCTTCTGGGTTTTCGTGCAGCCAGTCTTACCCACCCTGCATTTGAATTAATCCATTCTTTTTCCTCCTCAGAATTACTAGCCTGAATTTATCCAACTCCATTGCTATCTCTGACAATTACGTTTCACTAACAAACGTTTATTAAGTGTTTATGTTCAAATTGGACATTGAGTTGATCTAGGTATTGTTTTAAAATGTAGTAAACTGCCTGGCCGCTGTGGCTCAGTGCTTGAGCATTGACCCATGCACCAAGAGGTCGCCAGTTCGATTCCCAGTCAGGGTTGTGGCCCAGGTCTTGGGATCTATCCCCAGTGTGGGCCATGCAGGAGGCAGCCTCTCTAAAAATCAATAAAACATATTTAAAAGCATAAAAATGCAGTAAACCTGTTTCATCATTTAAGACCATAGTTCCCAGGGTTTTCCCACTGTGACACACACAATAGATGAAATTATATATATATACATATATATATATATACTCACACACACATATATATCAAATAATTCCTTGGGTCTCTTTTATGAGTCCACACGATATAAAATGGTAAATTGTTATTTTGATGAGGTGTGGAATATTTGCATAATTTCAAAGTATCTCCCCACAAAATGCTCACGCATTACAAAGGAACACTGCCTGCAGACATAACCTTAAATCAAATGATCAGTGTGAACATCACCCCTAATGGGACAATTGAAATTACATACCACTTAATCAGGTACAATTAGACGAACACATAATATTTTTGCCAAAGATGTATAATATGAATCTAATTGTGAGGAAGCATCATGTAAAAACATCTATAAAATAACTTCAGGCTTCAAGTGTCAAGATAAGGAAAGCCAAAAAAGACTGAGCAGCTGCTCTAGACTGAAAGAAACTAAAGAGGGGACACTAAAGTCACTTCCATTCTGAACCGAGTCCTTTTGCTATTAAAGAAATTACTAGAACATCTGGAAAAACTTGGGTGGGGTGTGAGGACCAGATAGCAGTGATGCATTGGTGTTAGCTCCTGATTTTGATAGCTGTGTTGAGGTTATCTAAGAGAATGATCTTGCTTGTGGGAAACACACATTAGAGTATTAAGGGATGATGGGACATCAGGTTGGCAACTTAACTCTTAGATGGTTTGGGGTTGGGGGGAGGGGTAGGAGGTCTTTGTACTGTACTGGCAACTTTTCTTTAAGTTTGAAATTGCTTGAGGAAAAGCATTTGTAAGTAGTGGTTCTAGACTTATTAGCAACCTGTCACTGGCAGTATGCCGATGTTGTGGTTGAAAGCGCCTGATCCAAGACCAAAAAGCATCGTTGTTAAAGCTGTCAATCAGAACTCCCACCCCAGGCTCAGGCTCGGGGCCCAAGCCCCACGTTGGCCGTGTCCTTGCAGGTTACAGGGAGCCGTGATGAGTTCTTTCTGACTATGACCATCACCCTCCGAAAGTCAATTCAGCATCCCTTTCCTCCAGGATTTCCCGTCCCCCTGTGAAAATACACACCAGTGGTGGGATCTAGACTAGATAAACTCTAAGGTGTCTTACGGTTTTAAAAGCAGATGATTTCAATATGGTTTTTTTCTAGTTTAGTGTTGAGCATGTTATGCTGCATCACTTCTGAACTTGTGGTAACACATACTGGATGGTGGATGCAAACTGTGGAGAGAGGTGCCACGTAAAGTCCTCGGAAACTGTAAGCTCAGAGATGAAAAAGCAAAAAAGCCAGTTCTTCTGGACAGCCTCTCCTTTTCTCTTTCAAAGAGCAGTTAATGGTTAGGAATTGCTAATTAATCTGGTGTTATTTTTTAATCCTAAATTTGAACAGCAGAAAGAAATGGTGTCTGGAATGAGTCATCAGAACAAGGGCTTCAGGAGAAACCAGTTTTCAAAACAGAGTAAGACCAGCTTAGGCCTAGAAAATACAAAAGTTTTTAAAACATAAAGCTGTTCAATATATATTATCGCAAAATGGATACTAGCATTCTCTATGGTGAGTTCCATATATTAATCAGCAAAATTTAGATCCATTCAGAACAGTACAAATTTTTGCTGTTCTGTTCTTTTCTCATATGACTTGTATTTGGTTCCAAGCAGGATCAAGCAGAATTCATAATTACTTGATTGTATTGGTGTAATTAGGGGGAAAGGCCAGTGAGCATTTCATGCAATGCAATTTGGGCCAGAAAGTTGGAAGCTGCTTTAAATTTTTCCACCGCCAGGTGGCAGTGTTAGGCTACCACAGAAATTACTACTCATGTTAGAAATTACCACTAATGTTCCTTAGTTTCTGGCGAATAACTTCCTGCAGGCAAGGGAATTGAAAAGGATATAAGGAGAAATAAGACAGCATCAATCAGACCATCAAACCTCAGAGGGAAGGTAGGGGAGGGTGGGGGTAAGGGGGAGAGATCAACCAAAGGACTTGTATGCATACATATAAGCCTAACCAATGGACACAGACACCAGAGGGGTGAGGGCATGAGTGGTGGGGGGCAGGGAATGGGGCTCTAAGGACACATATGTAATACCTTAATCAATAAAGAAAAACATTTAAAAAAAATAAGTTGTTAAAATCCTGGGTTCGGGAATCAGAGTGTCTAGGTCCTAAATCCTGTTTGAGCCACTTACTGGCTGTGCAATCAGGAACAAACTACTGAATTATTTAAGCCTCAGTTTCCTCAACTTCAAAACAACTACGCTAAGGCATTGTTGTGAGGATGAAATCACAAAATATATGCAGAGCATTGGCACATGCTATGGACATGTTCAAGTCCATACCATGTGCTGACAGTCTAACCCCCAGTAACTCAAAATGCAATCTTCTTTGAAAAAAGGGTCATTGCAGATGTAATCAGTGAACATGAATGAAGTCATTCCAGTGGGCCTAATCCGATATGGCTGGTGTCATAAAAAGAGGAGAGTATGCCCTGGCCAGTGTGAGTTCATGGTTAGAACATCAGCCCTCACATTGAAGGGTCTAGGGTTCAATTCCTGGTTAAGGGCATGTACCAGAGTTGCAGGTTCTATCCCCAGCTGGGTTGGGGCATGCAGGAGGCAACTAATCAAAGTTTCTCTCTCTCTCTCTCTCTCTCTCTCTCTCTCCTCCTTCATTCCTTCCCTTCTCCTCTCTCTGAAAAGCAATGGGAAAAATATCCTCAAGTGAGCATTACAAACACTAAAGAGGACATTAGGACACAGAGACATGCACACAGGAAGAACATCTTGTGAAGGCGATGGCAGAGATTGGGAGGATGCTTCTGGGAGCCAAGAAAAGCTGAAGATTGACAAACCAGCAGAAACTACCCCGGAAGCCAGAAACAGAGCCTCCTTCACAGCCTCACCTGCGGACACCTTGCTATCAGAGCTCCAGCCTCCAGAACTGTGAAAAAATAAATTTCTGTTCTTGAAGCCACCCAGTATGTGGTGCTTTGGGACAGCAGCCCTGAGACATACACAGCAAATGATAAGTACCCAAATACTAGCTGTTATTTGCAGCTCTGTACACATTTAATCTAATTGTACTAAAGCAACAAGACTCTTTCTACTGAAAATTAAAGTGCAACAGAAGGCAAAACTCCCAACAGAGAGAGGGTGGTTTCGATGGAATGCAGGGGATGTGTGCTAACAATGACAATCCTAAGGTCTTCCCTGAAGAGGGCCACACAGAGGCCACGTGAACCATAGAGGCAGTAGGATTTGGAGCCTCAAGATGTGGATTTGAGTTGCGAGCACTTGCTTGTATAGGTGTTAGTTCTCATTCAAAGAAGGGCTCCTGCCCTGGCCAGTGAGGCTCAGTTGCAGCAAAAGCAGGTTCCATTCTGGTCAGGGCACACACTGGGGTTGCAGGTTCCATACCCTGTCAGGGCGTGGCTGGGAGGCAATTCTTCAATGTCTCTCTCTGTCTCTCTCTCATATCCACGTTTCTCCCACTCCTCTCTCTCCCTTCCTCTCTCTAGTAAAAAAATTGAATAACTTTATTTTGAAAGCAAAGAGGGGCTCCTGCTGGTGGGAAGCCGGGATTGAATAACCTGTACCATCTTTCTGAAACTAGGTAGCATACATTTCAGCCATTCCCTAGCCGCCCGCCCCCCCCTTGCCCCATGCCAGAGACCTCTTCACCATTTCACCCCCAGCCCTACCCCACAAGGCAGTGAGTAGAGTCTTAAATAACTTGAACTGGAATAGGCAGCATTACAAGTTTCCATACTTGGAAGGTGACCTTGAGTCTTTCTCAGACTCAAAGAAGAAAATCAGCCCCACTGGGTGCCCTGGAGGGCTGTCTGCAGTTTGGAGGGCTGGAGGGCATGGAGCTGCCTCTTGGGTGCATGATAAAGAGAACAAAGGAGGGGCTATTACCTTGAGAGTGGTCCTAAATGCCCCACACCCAGGTCATTGCCACATCCCACAACCAGGGCAGACAATGCCCTTAGGTCAGACTGGATTTTAACTAAAAAGCATTATAGGTGTGGGGACCCTTTGCTTGCTGATGTGAACAACCCAATCAAAGAAGACATTTTGAGGCAATTGGGAAAATGAGAACATGGATTGAGCATTAGACAAACTTAAAGCTCTCTGTGTCTTTATTAAAAGGGATCATGGCACCGTGGTTTTTGTCAAAGATAAAAGGTCTTCTTCATGAAAGAGGTCCACAGTAAAATATCCTGGTTTCTGGGATGAAGTTTGTGTTTTTCATATTTCTTCAAGGGACTCTGCTGCTTGGCCGCGTGGCTGGGGACCCCACTGTTTTCTTCTGTGAGTAGGTGAGTCCTGATACTGTTTTCTGCCATTTCCCCTCAGACTTTGATTCCTCGCTTTTAAAAGTCCAGACGTTTCAGAATCATTCTGATGTGGCTTTTGCTGCAGTGGTTGCCTGTGCTTCACCCACTGGTCCCCAGGACCTTCGGGAAATCACTGCCCACTGTGCTGGAATTTCGTCTGACTCCGTTTTTCAACAGTGGGTTTCGCTGGATTTCTAAGAGCTGGAGAAAATCCACTGTCAGATTGAGGAATCACCGAATCTTCCAGAAAGCCAGCCCCTTTAAGGTCTGACAAAAGGAAGAGCCATCAACAAGTGGTTAGGAGCCAAACCAAGTTTGGATTGTGGGATCATTTCATTTCTATGACATGACAGCGTCTCTGTGTAGATCCACACAATGTTCTGAATCTCTCTTCTGGGTTTCTGGTCAAATTTTGCATCTTTGGGAATTCCTGGAATGATGTACACACAAGCGAGCTGATCATTGATTTTAAGTTCCATATAATTGTTGTTACAATGTAATATATGCTATCAAAACCAGTTTCTTAAAAGACCATTCTAGCAGTACAATCATGAGGAGCTTCTTTATTTCCTTTCCTGTGTGAAATGCCCAGGCTAATTTGCTAGGTACCCTTGAATCAGTAGAACATTTTCCAGTGTCTTTTCAAGTATAATTACATCATATGTGGATACTCCCATTTTTATTTCCTCTAGTCACCCAAAACTTTTTCCACATCCTCACCATGAAGCAGCAAAAATAGGCAATAACTGAAGACAACTTTAGCAAAACCCCTTATCCCACACTGAGCTAATTCCAGTGAGTTCTACATGTAGAAATCCAAGTTAAAAAAACTGGCAAGTTCAATCTGAAAACACAATGAAACAGCATTGTGTGCCGGGAATGTGCAAAGTAAATTGGCTTCAGAGAGCTTGTTTGGAGGTCCTGGCAGGGGAGCACAGCAACTCTTATACCCGTGAGAATTTCTTGACAGCTGGAAGGAAGAGAATAATCCTTAATGACCAGAGTCGCCCATGTGGGGGTCTCAGGGCAGAAGCAGATTTCCCAGGCCCCTCCAGCAGGGTGTGCTGTTAGCTTTGCATAGTGATAGATGGTAACTAGACTTATTGTGATGATCAGATTGTATGGTTTATAAATGCCAAAGCATTATGCTGAACAACTGAAGTCAATATAATATTGAAAGTCACCTATACTTTAATAAAAAATTCTTTAAAGGATAGATGAAGTGGCCGAAACCGGTTTGGCTCAGTGGATAGAGCGTCGGCCTGCGGACTGAAAGGTCCCAGGTTCGATTCCGGTCAGGGGCATGTACCTGGGTTGCGGGCACATCCCCAGTGGGAGATGTGCAGGAGGCAGCTGGTCGATGTTTCTCTCTCATCGATGTTT
>NW_006299520.1:853491-855235 GCF_000327345.1 Myotis davidii
CCTCTTCATGCCTATGAGCCTCTGATTTCCTTGGTGGATTTAGGATTTTAATAAGCCTGGGTCACTTTCCTGTTTTAAGAAATAAAAATAAAAATGAATTTTAATGAAAAGTCATAAGTAGCCCCAGATCTTGGCTTAATGTCATAAAGCACAGATTCTAGAGTCTGAGAGATGCGGGGATGAGTTCCCACCCAGCCACTGCCCAGCTAGGAGCATTTAGCAGTGAGGTACCCCTCTGACTCTCCATTTCCTCTAGAAAGAGATAATACTACCTCCTGGCCTGTTGTGAGGGTCAAGTGAGACGATATTATTTACTGAAGGGCTCAGGATAGGTACTGGAATACAGTAAGTACTTAGCAAATGTCCTCTATTGTTATCATTACTATGATTGCAATATCATGGTCTGTGTGAGCTGGAATAAGATCCCAGGTGGGCTGATGTCAGCTGCAGAGGCTGCAGTTCCAGCTGGGCTCCCCGGAGCCTACACTCTGCCATTGCCATGATGCCCTACAGTCCCGCCCTGCCCAAGCGCCAGCCACCTGTACAAGATGCTGCTCAGCTCCTCCAGGTTGGTGGGCGTTAAAAATATTTTTCTTTGCCAAAACAATCCTATGAGATATAACTGAAGCTGGAAATGCATCCCATTTATGGTTGGCCTACTATGTGCATAAAAATGCATAGGGCAATCCAGAGAGCAACTAGGAAGACTGGCAGTTGACGCTGCAGAGGGAGAACTAAGAAATTTAAATGGGAATCCTCTCCTGTCTTCACTGAAAAGAGCATCCTCTACCTGGACCAGTCAATGTGCGATTGGGTTTTGTTGTCGTTTTCGAAGAAACCCTCTTTCACTTTGAAGGATGAATATTTTTTCAATTTTTTTGTTTACTAAAACAAACCTATGGGGTACATAACTGTAGCTGGAAATGCACCCCATTGGTGACTGGCCTACTATGTGCATGAAAATGCATAGGGCAATCCAGAGAGCAACAAGGAAGAATGGCAGTTGACACTGCAGAGGGAGAACTAAGAAATTTAAATAGGAAAAGAATAGCTATGAATATTTTTAAAATATTTTTCTTTGCCAAAACAATCCTATGAGATATAACTGAAGCTGGAAATGCATCCCATTTATGGTTGGCCTACTATGTGCATAAAAATGCATAGTGCAATCCAGAGAGCAACTAGGAAGACTGGCAGTTTACGCTGCAGAAGGAGAACTAAGAAATTTAAATGGGAGAAGAATAGCTTTCATCATTTAAAATTATGTGCACATGCTTTTTTAAACTTAAGTATTAGTTAAAAACATAAGGAATGGGCCAAACAAAGCATTTTATTTCAAAGTGGTTAGCTGGAAATGCACCCCATTGGTGACTGGCCTACTATGTGCATGAAAATGCATAGGGCAATCCAGAGAGCAACAAGGAAGAATGGCAGTTGACACTGCAGAGGGAGAACTAAGAAATTTAAATAGGAGAAGAATACCTTTCATCATCTAAAATCATGTGCACATAATTTTTTTTTAAGTTCAGTATTAGTTAACAACATAAGGAACAGGCCAAACAAAGCATTTTATTTCCTAGTGGTTGACTATTATGGATCAATTTTCAGAGGTAGTTAGATGTACAGCTGATGCTTGAACAATGTGGGGGAGGTACGGCCCTGACTTGTTTGGCTCAGTGGACAGAGCGACAACCTGCTGACTGAAGGGTCCCAGGTTCGATTCTGGTCAAGAGCATGTATCGTG
>NW_006299520.1:855256-859118 GCF_000327345.1 Myotis davidii
AAAACCAATAAAAATATTCAGAGGAGAAGGCCTGTAGTGGGTTGGGAACTGGTGGAAGGGGACAAAGGAGGGGAAATGGGGAATACCTGTATTACTCTCAACAATAAAATACATAAACTAAGAATGTATATTTAAAAAAATAAGCAGTCAGAAATGAAAAAAAAGCACACACACAACATATCTGACATTATGAATACACTGCAGCCCTTGCTGATGTTTGGCTGTGGACAGAGTGTCAACCTGCTGACTGAAGGGTCCTAGGTTCGATTCTGGTCAAGAGCATGTATCTTGGATGTGGGCACATCCCCAGTAGGGAGTAGTGTGTAGGAGGCAGCTGATTGATGTTTGTAACTCTCTATTCCTACCTCCCTCTCTGTAACAAATCAATAAAGTATATATTTTTTAAAAGACTATATATACACTTATAGAATTATATATATTTATTGAAAAAAAATCCATGTGTAAGTAGACCTGTGTGGTTCAAATTCATGTTACTTCAAGGATTAACTACACATCAAGTACTAAGGAGAAAGTCTCCAGATAACATATCTAAAGGTTTATTCATGGTTCTCTGTATCCTTAGGCCATTACCCATCAAGGACAGACAGTATAAGTCTATGTCAGTTGAAGTAATTTTTAGTGTGTCGTGATGTCACCAACTTCACTTACTGTTAGTGTCAAATGTTACTGCTTTTTAATTTTGTTTTAAAAATGTATTCTTATTGCTTTCAGAGAGGAAGGGAGAGGGAGAGATAGAAACATCAATGATGAGAGAAAATTATTGATCACCTGCCTCCTGCATGCGCCGTACTGGGTATGGAGCCCACAACCCAGACATGTGCCCCAACCTGGAATTGAACCCTGACTTTCTGATTCATAGGTCAATGCTGAACCACTGAGCCATGTTTAATAAAAAAAAATCTTATTAAATTATTTTATAGGATGTAGAAAACTTACCTAAACCCAAAGTCAAAGCTAGCAAACAAAGTACATTCAGGGAAAAGTCCCTCCTTTCCCTCCCGCACCTCTGTAAGTAACAATGTGATTAGCTTCTGGCTTATCCTTCCATAGTTCCTGAAACAGAGACAAATAATGTATATATTAATATGTCTTCTTTTTACACAAAAAGTGACATAATATGCACACTTTTTGCGCTTTGCTTTTTAAAATAATGTTGATTAAGACTGAATTAGCCTCTCGTTTAACTGAATGTAATGGAAAGTTGTTGAACAATACATATTTCTGGAGGAATATTAAGATTGGCTAACCTTGCAATGTATTTTCTGCATCCTGTCTTCATACTTCTGTGGATGTAAGGCATACAGAGGGGTCTGGAAGGATACATGGCAAACTGATGATGGCAGTGCTATTTCTAGGGAGGAAAGTGGGGATTAATAATGGCCAAAGCCTAATTTAACTTTCTCTGCAATATTTTAATATTTTTTACTGAGGGCCCTGCACTGAGCTCAGGAGGGCAGTTGGGCTGGGAGTCAGGAAGCTGAGTTTTATCTCTGTTCCTGAAATCAGCAAGTCCCCAATCCAGGCCCCTGGTTTCTATCTGTCAAAGGAAAGGGGCAGGAGTCTCACTTTCTGCTCCCTGGAGCCTCTTCAGAGACCATCCCAGCTTCTGGGACTCCAACTCCCACCCCTATAAGCAGAAACCCCCATCTTTAACTGTTCTGTGCTTGAGACTCTGACTGGCATCTTAGTTACAGTTGAGGTAACTGATTGTATGAATGGCCCAATTATTTACTCCCTTCTCTGCATATGAGCCTTTTTCCCTATAATGTCTAGTTCCTGCCTACTCTGATGCTAGGCTTGGTTATGTGACCTGCCTTGGCCAATGGGATGTCAGCAAATTTCCCAGGAAAGAGATTTTAAAAGAGCTTGTGTATGTCTCTCTTTAGGATCTGAGTTCACTATGATAACATCCACAGGGTTAGCCCTCTGGAGGATGAGACATGGAACTTAGCCAAGACACCCCAGGCATGTGAGAGAGCCCATGAAGGTCAACAGATGTTTTAGCTGACCTTCAGAGCAGAACTGCCCTCTGACCCAGAGACTCAGGAGGAGAAGGAAAAGTATGATGCTGGAAGGCATTGCCTTTTGGGAGTGGCTTGTTATGCAGGATTAGTGTGGCAATTGATGGCTGACACATCACTAGTGAAGAAAACTGGAGATTTGTGAAAACAGATATGTCTGACTTGGTCACTGAATATTCCTGACCTTCCAGGACATTGCTGACAGCACCAGGCACATGGTAGGCATTCAGTAAGCATTTGTTGAATCAATGAAAGTCGAACAATGGGCTAAGTGTTTTGTTTGTTTGTTTTTTATCATTATTGATTAAGGTATTACATATGTCTCCTTTTCCCCACATTGCCAACCCCCACCCAATACATGCCCTCACCCCGCTTCTGTCTGTGTCCATTGGTTATGCTAAAAGCATTCATACAAGCCCTTTGGTTGATCTTGATCACTCCCCACCCTCTCCCCCCTACCTTCTCTCTGAAGTTTGATGGTCTGGTCCAGTGTTCAGCAAACTGTGGCTCACGAACCACATGCAGCTCTTTGGCCCCTTAAGTGTGGCTCTTCCACAAAATACTGACTTCTGTGCAGGTCCAGGAAGTTTCAATTGCACTGTACATGCGCGCCCACACGTGGTATTTGGTTGAAGAGCCATACTGAAGGGACCAAAGAGCCACATGTGGCTCGCAAGCCGCAGTTTGCCTACCACTGGTCTGGTCGATGATTTTCTACCATTCTGAACAGCATGGATGCACGTGGAGAGCATTATGCTAAGCGAACTACTTGGAGAAAGACAAATATCACATGACCTCACTCATTTGTGGAATATAATGAACAACATAAACTGATGAACAAAAATAGATGCAGAGACAGAGAAGTGCTAAGGGTTTAAAACAGAGCATGCTATTTAAGCAGCACACAATCCTGCCCTCTAAATGATTATTCCCATTTTATAGATGAAGAAACTGAAGCCCAAAAGTATGGGTCCTTTCCTGAGGTCCCAGAGCTAGGATCTGGTGGGGCTGGAGTTCAAACTCAGGTCTGTCGGACTACAGTAACATTTCACCCCAAAACTAGGGATGAGACTCTGTCCCAACGCCCCAGACACCTAATCCTCACCATTCCTACCACAGCCTGATGGAGGGGATCCCAATCCCTGAGGTAATCTGCTCACCACCTGGTGGCTCATGGTGGAATCCCAGTGCATCATCCAGTGCAGGTGACCATCCAGGCTGGCCCCTGATGAGCATTTGGCCAGGACAACCACGTGGGTGAAGCATGGAGGGGCCTCATGCTGGTACCAAGATGATTTAGACAGTTTATTGACACGGCCTCATCATATGGATCCACAGTGTGAGAAAGTTCCCATTTTTAACGCTCCTTCAACCTCTCATTAGCAGGACGCCAGTCTTGTGCCACCATGTCTTTAATGTCTCCTTAACACTTTCTAAACTCCCTGTTTTAACAAAGAGAGAGTAGGCCTTAGAAAGAACACCACACTCAGATAGAATGGAATTAGCATATTTATTGCAGTTAACACAAAATCTGATTGGAGCTTCCTGCTAGTTAAAGTGAAAATGAAACATAGCACATTGCCATAGTGCGCATCATTTAAGAGAGGGAAGTGTACTTTCCCACTATCCTCTATTCTTAGGGGATTAAAAATGACCTGGTTCTAAATTCCGAGAGAAAGTTCTAGTGTGGCCAGCATTTAGGAGACTCTGGGAGACAGAGAATGGCTTCATAAATACCCGGTACTCATTGTCTTGCATTTGACAGGCAAGGCTCTGAGTGTCCAGGGCTTGGGAACTGAGTTTTCTTCTTTGAAGGGTTA
>NW_006299520.1:859369-859840 GCF_000327345.1 Myotis davidii
GGGGGGCGGGGGGGGGCAGCCTCAGCCCTGCGATGACCTCTGCATAATCTTCTGTCTTCCTTCATCATGGCATTACGGAATCAGAGCTTGCTTCTCTCCCTCTTCTCCAGACACCCCAAGGTGCTATCTGGGAGGACATGCACGGACACCTCTTCAGAGCCCTCCCTAATATTCAAAGCGGAATTGGCTCTGGGACGGTCAACCAGAAGCCAGACCCAGGATCGGAAGGCAGCACAGCATGGAGGCAGAGGGGCGGGTGAGGTGGTCTCAGGCTCACGAACACTGAGATGCGCTCCCTGCCAGGAAGAAGTAGGGAAGTCAGGCTCCGCTCAACACAGACCCACCGGGAATGCCATTGCTGCTAAAGAGATTCCTTAAGCACAAGGTCCCCAGTCTCACCCCAGACTCCTTCCTTCAAAAGACGCAGAACCTTGGGTTCCGGGTCAATCTCATGCCCTGCAGACCCCCGCC
>NW_006299520.1:859878-861312 GCF_000327345.1 Myotis davidii
TCCCCCCGCCCCTCCCCGCGTCTTTGTTAGTAAATTGGGGCTGGAGGCTTGTTTCCTGTGTGAGCGTTTAGTGAGATTATGCGTGCCCAGTGAGTGGCACAGTGCTTGCCCGGGGAGCGTGTGCCCACGTGGTGCTCCCTGGGGGCAGTTCCTCCTCCCTCTGCCCGGTTTGCCTGCTTCCCTCTCCTTTTCCCTCTTCCATCCCCAGCTCACCAGCGGGCAGGAAGCCTGTGCAGCCAGGGCAGTAGGACCGTCCTTTCCACAGGGGGCGCGCTAAGATCAGGAAACAGGCCGTGGGAGACCTTGACAGTATGCCTGCGAGGACTGCGCGCTGGTACCTATGGCTGGACATTTAAAACATGACTTTTTTGAAATCTTTGCCTTGATATGCTATCATTTTTCCAGATGTCTTTTCCATACCTGTCTACAGATCTGTATGAAATCATAGCAGGTCCCGCAGCTGGGGGAGGACGCATGGCAGCTGGGGACAGACACCGCTGGCACCCAGGAGCAAGGTAGCCACATTCTCTTGGCAGCAGGTCCATGAGGGGGTGGGGGGGAGGGGACTGCCAGGCTGCAAGCCCCCGGACTGGACGCAGAGCTCGGCCGCCAGCTGGGCGCTGCCTGCAGCTGAAGCCCCGCTCCTTTCCAGGCCTTCCCTCCAGGCCTGCGCCTCCCGGGCGGACCCAGGTCCAGGCTCAGGCTCTGGGGCAGTGCAGGGGGCGAAGCTGGCTGGGTGGCCCTCCCTAGGTTAGACCCGGGCCTTGAACACGGGGTGAGGAGAGAACGAAGCTCTGAGCAGCTTTGTGCAGGCCCCGGGGCTGGAGGAGGGACGGCGCGGGCAGAGGAGGAGGAGAGAACACCTTCCCCATCTTCCTGTGAGGCGGTGACCTGGAGCCTGGGCCTGGGCGTGGAGGGCAGACCAGCATTCTGTTCACTACCTGCCGGGGGTGCGATGCGGGCCCCAGGAAACTCCTGCGATGCTGAAGGCGCAGCATGAGAACCTGTACGGGGTGCCACCGAGTCCTGAGGAGACATCTAAAAAGGAGGAGTGCCTGCCCGGCTGGCCCCTGATGGGCACGTGGGAAGAGGCGAGCATCTGCAGCCGCCCCAAAGCGCCCCCTCCTGCAGGTCAGCTCCCTACCGAGACCCACCAGGCAACAGCTCTGCGCGAAAGCGCCCCTGATGGGCAGTTCTGGTCAGGGTCTTATATAGGAGTGGTTTGCAGTTTCATCACAGTGGCGCCTTATGAGGTCAGAGCAAGAACGGACCAATCTGAGCTGGGCTGTGGTTTGCAATTCCCTCACAATGGCCCCTTGTGAGGTCAGAGCAAGAAGTGGACCAATCACGGCTGGTGAGAAACCACAGTGGATTTCTAAGTTTTTGGTCTCCTGACCCTTATACTTTGGGAAAAACAGGAAGACAACCCACAAA
>NW_006299520.1:862425-866274 GCF_000327345.1 Myotis davidii
AAATACTTTGCAAATATCCTGTCCTGCCTCCAGGTGAGCACGCCTTAGTGAGGCCTCCCGGGCCCCTGGGGGTGATGGGTTAGCCTCTCCCATTCATTCAGTCAGTTCCACCTCATTCCATAGCACCTGTCCTGTCAGAGGGTGAGAGCTCAAGATTGGCAACGGGCGTTGGTTTTGAACACAGATTCTAGAGTTTATTCAAGCTCTGTCAGTGCAATTACAAGCAAGCATTCCTTTGCTTTTTGCCCGGGCGGACCCAGGTCCAGGCTCAGGCTCTGGGGCAGTGCAGGGGGCGGAGCTGGCTGGGTGGCCCTCCCTGGGTTAGACCCGGGCCTTGGAGACCTTGGAGACGTGGAAGGTGAGAACGAAGCTCTGAGCAGCTTTGTGCAGGCCCGGGGGCTGGAGGAGGGACGGCGTGGGCAGAGGAGGCTGAGAGAACACCTTCCCGTGAGGCGGTGACCTGGAGCCTGGGCCTGGGCATGGAGGACAGACCAGCATTCTGTTCACTACCTGCCCGGGTGCGATGCGGGCCCCAGGGAACTCTTGTGAAGCTGAAGGCGCAGCATGAGAACCTGTACGGGGTGTCACCGAGTCCTGAGAAAACATCTAAGAAAGAAGTGCCTGCCCCGCTGGCCCCTGATGGGCACGTGGGGACAGGCGCGCATCTGCAGCAGCCCCAAAGCGCCCCCCTCCTGCAGGTCAGCTCCCTACCGAGACCCACCAGGCAACAAGCGCCCCTGATGGGCAGTTCCTCCTGGGCTCTAATGGACAAAAACCTCAGCCTGGTCAGGGTCTTATATAGGAGTGGTTTGCAATTTCATCACAGTGGCGCCTTATGAGGTCAGAGCAAGAACGGACCAATCTGAGCTGGGCTGTGGTTTGCAATTCCCTCACAATGGCCCCTTGTGAGGTCAGAGCAAGAAGTGGACCAATCACGGCTGGTGAGAAACCACAGTGGATTTCTAAGTTTTTGGTCTCCTGACCCTTATACTTTGGGAAAAACAGGAAGACAACCCCCAAAGAGCTTTTTGTTTATATGGGATTTAAATATTGATATTTACTTTATTAGAAATGAAAATCTGTAAGATGCAAGCATACAAACACACGCAAAAGAAAAGCCTGACTGATTCTTATGCTCCAGGCCTCAGCTCAGATATCGCCTGCTAAGAGCCCCTGAGAGGACGCCCCTGATCCATCCATTCCTATCTTCCTCACCCAGCTGATCAGGTTGGTCATCTTCATAGCACTGACGACAGTGCTTCCCATGAAGGGAGGAGCATGACTGCAGTGTTCCCTGTGTCTAGCACATTGAGTGGCAACAAAACAAGTATTTCATAAATATTGTTTCACTGGATTAACAGAGGAGTTGGGAGAACAAAAGAAAATATGGCCAACTACTTATTTAATCAAAGTGGCTCTGTGGGCCAATGGGTGTGCCAGGTGCAGGAGAGGCCCCGCGGGGGGCTGGGCTGTGCCCCTGCTTCTTCCCTTTCCCTGTCTACTGGCTGCAACTGGTCCAGGGGACTCCCCCAGTGTCCTGTCTGAGGTGGTCCTGTTTAAGGGGGGCCTGTCCCTTCTCCCGCTGCCTATTAGTCTGACAATCCCAGAACCCATGCCAGAGGGCCCCTGGCTTGCTGGGCTCACCGCATTTCATCGCAGCAGCTTTTTGCAGTGCCCATCGGTCAAAAGTATGACAGTTCCACCTTTAATTAGCCAGCGTCAGCCAGCCTTCTAAGGAGTAACACCCTCATGATTTGAGAGCTGATTGGCGGAAAAAACAAGCTCAAAGGGAAAAATGTTTATGGCATTCTTAAATAATCATAAGAACTTACTAATGGCTGTGGTACCTGTTGGTGCACGCAAACCTTGCACACAACCACCTTCGCTTTTGAATACCACGTTGACTTTTGTGTTGGACTTGCCTCCGTCACAGCAGCCACAGAATATTCGCCTTCATTGCGAAATGACCCTTCGAAGGACATCGAGAGCTCTCATGTCAAGTCTGTAAGCTTCCTGGAGTTTGTAGGGGTTTGCTCGGTGTCTGGCAGTAGTTGTATCTCCATCCTCCTCCCCAGACGAAATGGCCTGCAGGGCGGTGTGAGTGCCCTGTGTCCCAGGACTCACTGGGGCATGGTTGGTGGCCCTCCTCCATGCATTGATCGCATCTCCTCATGTTGAGGGAAGTGGGATGGGGTGAAGAATGGGGACAGAGAGATTGCCCAGACAAGCCCGCATCAGAACTTTCTCAGGACGCATTTGCAGATGATGCTCATTCTTAAAGAGGCGTTTCTAGGGACAATCGCAAGGCTAGGGTCCTCCCTGGGCATGTTAAAGGCGCTCCTTGCTGGGAAGGAATGGCACCTCCCTGAGTGGGCTGGGAGTCCATAGGGTTATGCCTGGTACAATACGGTCACTTCACTATTTTTTGGCCAATCATTTCTTTCTCTTTCTCTCCCTCCCTCCCTCCCTCCCTCCCTCCCCTCCTTCCATAAATGAACTTTGTGCTCCTTCTGTGTGAAAGGTAATGAAAAGCGCAGTGAGGAAGAGCAAGATTCAGGAGCCATACTACCCACCATCTATTACTGTGTGACTTCGGGTCATACCCAATCTCTGTGCTTCATGCTCTACTCCTGTAAAATGGATTTAATAAAATGGTGTTTCCTATGGCGTTTGTTAGACCAAAATAAGCTGATGGAGATTAGATCGATGTCTGCCCTGACAACGTGCAGGCAGCTCAGCAAACAGCCGTGACAAGACACACTTGGTCTCTACTTCTACCCACTTACTGTCAAGAAAAGATAAATATCAAACCGCTGTTGGAGCAAATATTTAATCGATTGCAATTTTGATGTTTGTTACAAAGAAGTGTAATATTCTATGTGAGTTTACCTTAGATTTGGGGTGAGTGTCACAGAATCCTTCGGAGAGTAAATAACCCTTGAGATGGATTGGGGTGAGTTAGGTTGAGGTCCCCTGGGTGGAGGAGTGTTCCAAGCAGAAGGAGCACCATGAGCTCCGGGGCGGGTGAGGAGCGCATGTGAGAGGGGTAGGCAGAGCAAGACCATGCAGTGCCAGCGTGAGGTCCTCGTGAGGAAGCTCTAGTTTTTTCTAAGAATGATGGGAAGCCGGCAAAGGGTGTTGAGCCGAGGAGTGAGGTGCCTTTATGTCTCATAAAAGAACACTGGCTGCTGGTGGGAGAATGGACTCTCATGGGCAAGAGAAAAGAGAAAACACCAATTAGGAGCCTCCTTGAAACTCATTTAGGGGAGATAGGAAGAGGCCCTGCCTGGGGTGGTGGTAGGAAGAGGACAGACTTGAGAGACAACTAGGAGGCAGGATGGAGCTGGTGGATTGATTGTGTAAAGAGAGGAGAGACAGGAGAAATGCCTGGGAGTCCTCCCAGAACACTTGGGGGAGGGGCAGGGAGTAAGGTGAGATGTGGTGACAAGGAGAGGCAGCCCTGAGGAGGGACAGTGTCCATAACAGGCTGTGGAGAGAATCTGGAGCCACGTGGGCCAGCTCTCCAAAACCACTCTCTGCAAATCCTTCTTAGAAATTGCATTAAAACCTGATTTCTGTGTTTCTCTCTGGAATATCCAGATAACGATCTCAGGCCTTTGCTCTACTTTGTAGGAAAGCCGGAGTGCTGGGGTGGAGGATGAAAATTTCCTCTGTGGCAAAGAACTCCCTGTGGCTTTTTTTTTTTAATTTTATTATTTATTACAAAGGATATTACATATGTGTCCATTTTTTCCCCCCGCCCAAGACAGTCCCCTAGCCTCCCCTATCCCCCAGTGTCTTATGTCCATTGGTTATGCTTATATGCATGCATACAAGTCCTTTGGTTGA
>NW_006299520.1:870665-871568 GCF_000327345.1 Myotis davidii
TTAATTGCAGAGAAAAGGGTCTATCCCTGGTCTTCTTCAAACAAATGTGTGGTTTTTGTTTGTTTGTTTGTTTTGTTTTGTGTTTGATTGTTTTTGCCACAGACACAGTTCTAATAGATACCAATTTCTCTCCATTAGGATAAGGGAGAGTGGTGAATACTAGGACCCAACCCCTGATTCTTATCGCCTGGCTTCCCAGGGCTGGGTCTTTAGCGCTGATGAAAGCCAGCCTCCAGCAGCCAGCCATAGGAGACACCTGCAGGCGTCCAGCCATCCCAGAGACCTAGGAAGAGAAAACCCAAGCATTCCTAACCTTTAAAAAGGTCTTAGCCTGTGGACAGATAAATTAACTCCGGAACTCTGGGGAGATTAAACCTTATTTTATGGTTTGCTTGTTAAAAATGCATAACTCCAAATCTCACCAGAGATTGCCATTAAGATAGCGCAGGGCTAAAGCTATATGAGAAGGATTATTTACTCTCAGATCCCTACAAAGTCCAAAAGAACAATAGGCTTTTCCATTTCCTGGCCTGCGGTTGATCTGAGGCTGCCTGCCTTGGTACCTGAAATGCTCTAGAGTCTAGAACAGCCGTGGGCAAACTACGGCCCATTTGAAATGAATAAAACTAAAAAAAAAACTAAAATAAAAAAGACCGAACCCTTTTATGTAATAATGTTTACTTTGAATTGATATTAGTTCACACAAACACTCCATCCATGCTTTTGTTCCGGCCCTCAGGTCCAGTTTAAGAACCCATTGTGGCCCTCGAGTCAAAAAGTTTGCCCACCCCTGGATTAGCCTGTGCCCAGAGCTAAAAAAGTCCACAGGCTGCTTGAGAAGTCACAATTAATGTGGTGTTATTGAAGCAGACAAAACTTTCAGGGGAATGGTAATGAAGAATA
>NW_006299520.1:872036-881619 GCF_000327345.1 Myotis davidii
GTCCTGTAGTTTTCTGAGTAGAGGTCTTTTACCTCTTTAGTTAAGTTTATTCCTAGGTAGCTTAATTTTTTTGGTGCGATGGTAAACGGGATTGTTTTTATAATCGCTCTTTCTGAAAGTTCACTATTGGTATATAGAAATGCCTCAGATTTCTTGGGGTTAATTTTGTATCCTGCTACATTGACAAATTCATGTATTAGGTCTAGTAGTTTTTTTTATGGAGTCTCTAGGGTTTTGTATGTATAATATCATGTCGTCTGCAATTAAGGACAGTTTTACTTCCTCTTTTCCAATTTGGATGCCTTTTATTTCTTCTTCTTGCCTAATTGCGATGGCTAACACTTCCAGTACTATGTTGAACAGGAGTGGTGAGAGGGGGCACCCCTGTCTTGTTCCTGTTCTTAGGGGAAATGGTGTTAGTTTTTGTCCATTGAGTATGATGCTGGCTGTGGGCCTGTCATATATAGCTTTTATTATGTCTCCCTGTGGCTTTAGAGTTCTTCACGGAACCTAAGATGCACGCGGGGCCATTGAAAACACAGCTCCTCCTCATGGTGTCTGTGCACAGCCGCCCAGCTTCTCCAGGAGTGCCTGTCTTCCTTTCTCCGCAGCCACCCTTCTTTCTGGTGAATAAGGAAAGGTGTTTTTGATGTTAATTAAGTTAGATGGCAACTTCCTCCCCCTAATTAAAGTGGAACGTTGTCACAGGACACTTTGAAGTGGGACTCTGTGGATATAAGGAACTTTTCATCCTGCGCCAGCGCTCTGTAGTCTCTTCATATTGTTCACTTCAATCAGAATAAAACGCTTTCTGGTCATGAAGGGGAAAGCATTCAACGTTTCCAGCCATCACACAGCGAAGGCGGCCTGGGTGTGATGTGGGGGAGCCAGGCGCAGGCGGTGTGGGCGCTTGAGGTGGACCTTCCAGGGTGCACCTGGGGAGGGGTCCACGCTGTGGCCGGGCTGGGAGGCGGTGAGGGTGACAGAGGCCTGAATGCCAGGTGCTGAGCCGCTTCTCGGGACCTGGGCCACTGGCAGCACCTGCCTGGGATCGCTCAGCTCCAGGAAGGCTCTGGCTGGGAGCTGGGTTTGCTCCATGGAAGGGCGCTGGTGGGACCGTGGTCTTCTGTTCTGGGTTTCAGGGGACAGCTCCATGCCCTGTTCGGCCCAAAAAAGCCCCCGCCCCCCAGAGATGCACAGTG
The DNA here is from genome assembly GCF_000327345.1 of Myotis davidii. Taxonomy (NCBI): domain Eukaryota; kingdom Metazoa; phylum Chordata; class Mammalia; order Chiroptera; family Vespertilionidae; genus Myotis; species Myotis davidii. The sequence continues at coordinate 873,239 of NW_006299520.1, forward strand.
AGCAGTGCGGGGAGGAGACCCGGGAGAGAAGACAGAGCGCGGAGGGCAGGCAGCAGCAGAGAGAATTGGGAAGGGAAGGGATCGGACCTCACCCTAAAAGCTCACTTGGCCCCAATGATATTTTTTACTCTTTGAAAAATACCTGGTTCCTCTGACTTACCCTTTGCCTCCCTCCAAGCTTTCCTCTTTCCAGCCCCTCTGAAAGCCCGAGCCGGGGAAGGAAGGGAGGGAGTCTCTTCCCCTCCCTGCCCAGAACCTATTTCTCATGAAAACGCCCCGGGAGGAAGCCGAGGCCACTGGGTTTGTCTGTGCATCTTCCCGCTGGTGTTTCCCCTGTAGGTGTCCACAGCCGGTAACACACTCTCCCAGAGCGAACCAGAAGCAGCCCTGTCCACCTCCTCCGCCCGGTGCCACCCGCCCCAGTGTCAGGTGCTGTAACTGGGTCAGTGCTGTTTCCCGGTGTCTCCAGGCGTCTCCCCAACATCCCACAGCCACAGACCAAGGCCAATGGGAGAGGCAGCGGGAGGAGGAGAGGAGCGCAGGTTCCACTCCCCGGTCCTCCTTCAGTGGCCACCCATCTCCGGGCTCAGGCCAAGGAGCAGGTGTGAGTCCCCCCAGCCTCAGCTTCCTGAGCCGCCTCCAGGCTCCTGAGGGTGTGGGGCGCTGCCTGTGGGAACGGGTGCCAGACCCGGGAGCAGAGAGGGACAGGCAGGGTGGAGTAAGGAGCAGAGAGGGACCGGCAAGGTGGGGTAGGGAGCAGAGAGGGACCGGCAAGGGGGGGTAGGGAGCAGAGAGGGACCGGCAGGGTGGGGTAGGCCTGCAGGCTCCTGAGGGTGTGGGGCGCTGGAGAGGGACCGGCAGGGTGGGGGAGGGAGCAGAGAGGGACAGGCAGGGGGGGGTACTGCAGCATAGCTGGGAAGGCAGAGGGATGAGAGGAGACCCCAACTGGAGGGTCCGGAGCATCACTGCCTCCCCTGAAGCTAACAAGGGCAGGAAGGGTGCTGCAACCAGGGCGAGAGGCACCCAGCGGCGGCTGGAGAGTCTACATGCAAGTCGATTCTGCAGGGCAGTTGGGACCCAGAGCTGGGCTAACCTGTGCTTGCTGCAGTGTTCTGGCAGTGAACCTGTGCCGGCCAGCGTGGAGCCAGGATTAGGTCCTCACTGTGCTCCGAATACCTGGAAACTGCGCTCCATGGTCTGACTTCATGGGAAAGCACTTTCTGGGCGAAGGCAGCAGATTCCACCTGGATGAATGACTAGGTAAGAAAGCGAGCTGAACAACTATTTTGTGTTTCACTGTTTTAAAAAAAAGCCATCCATGTACCATTTAACATTCACAGAACCCCTAGGAAGGACTTCAGAGTAGACATTATACCCATTTTACAGAAAACTGAAGGGCAGAGAGGTTAGATCGTTTTCCCCAAATCCCACAGCTTCTAATTGCAGAGAAAAGGGTCTATCCCTGGTCTTCTTCAAACAAATGTGTGGTTTTTGTTTGTTTGTTTGTTTTGTTTTGTGTTTGATTGTTTTTGCCACAGACACAGTTCTAATAGATACCAATTTCTCTCCATTAGGATAAGGGAGAGTGGTGAATACTAGGACCCAACCCCTGATTCTTATCGCCTGGCTTCCCAGGGCTGGGTCTTTAGCGCTGATGAAAGCCAGCCTCCAGCAGCCAGCCATAGGAGACACCTGCAGGCGTCCAGCCATCCCAGAGACCTAGATCCATACAAAGTCCAAAAGAACAATAGGCTTTTCCATTTCCTGGCCTGCGGTTGATCTGAGGCTGCCTGCCTTGGTACCTGAAATGCTCTAGAGTCTAGAACAGCCGTGGGCAAACTACGGCCCATTTGAAATGAATAAAACTAAAAAAAAAACTAAAAAAAAAAGACCGAACCCTTTTATGTAATAATGTTTACTTTGAATTGATATTAGTTCACACAAACACTCCATCCATGCTTTTGTTCCGGCCCTCAGGTCCAGTTTAAGAACCCATTGTGGCCCTCGAGTCAAAAAGTTTGCCCACCCCTGGTCTAGACACATGTTTCTCCTCTCCCAGTATAGCTGCCACCACAGTTCTGTGATCCTTTGTGGCTGCCCAAAGTAACCATAAAAACCCAAGTTAAAACGAAGTTTCCAGGGCGTTCATGTTCAAGAGACACCAAAACCCCTTTTTACCATCTGCTTCTCCCCTGTTCCCACCTGAGGGGCCCTTTTCCAGTGTTCCTCTTTGAATGCCTGATTGGTACACGCCCCAAATAGCTCCCTGAATCCTAGAGAAGTCCAAGGAAAAGCCGGGCATGCTGAAGCTGGCTCATCTCTCTGAACTGTGCCCAGGAGAGAACACGGAGCCTTCTCGGCAATTGCTGGAAGGGACCCCACTCCCATACAAGGCACACAGATGCTCTCTCCTGAAGTTCTGCTGGAAGTTGCTTTGTTTATGCAAAGACATCACCAAGAACTGTTTCGATTACTCTTTCTGGGTCCTTCTTACCTCTTGAGATTACTAGTCACCGTGTCCTGCTTGTTGTTAAGTTTCTCCTTGTACAAGAAAGGGCCATGCCCTGGCTGGTGTTCTCTGTAGTTAGAGCGTCAGCCGGTGCACTGAATGGTCACGAGTTCTATTCACAGTAAAGGGCATGTACCTGGGTTGCAGGTTTGATCCCTGGTCCTGGTTGGGGAGTGTGCAGGAGAACTGAATCAATGAGTCTCTATCATATCCATCTCACTCTCTCCTCCTCCTCCTCCTCCTCTCCCCATCTTCCTCCCTGCCTCGGTCCCTCCCTTCCACTCTCTCTAAAAATCAATGGAAAAAATACCCTGAGGTGCCGATTTTTTTTTTAAAAAAGAGGCCACTCTGATTAATTGTGTCAAACATATTCAATTGCTTTGGGAGCATCAACCCCATAAACTAGCTTCAAGGTCACAGAGCTACTCAGAGGCAGGGCCAAGACTCAAACGGAGGTGTGCTGGACTCAGGATCCCAGGCTTCTAACCATCTTGCATACCCCCTCTCCAGAAGGTCCTCCCAGCTCTTCTTTCCTAGGAATTTCTTACAGGTAAAGAAAAGACCTCACACATTACATGAGAAGTCAACCTTACATCCCACCTTGCTCCCTCTGTCAATGGGGTTAATCCCCCAGCCCCTGAATTACAACAAAAGCTCTGGATCAGCCCTGCACTCCCCCACCCCTCACTCCTGGTGATTATCTGGGGGCTGATTTGGCCAAACTTCTAAGTCTGTTGCCTAGCGAGTCCCAGCACATCTGGAGTCCTGCTGCTGTCTCAATTGCACAGCTGTCTACAGCAAAGATGCAGTCATCAGAAAGCTGCTGCCCAATGGAATCCAGAGCAATCTTTGTATGGATCAGCTCTTTATACCTTTGTGTGGCTTTCACTTCTCACTCACAAAGACAACAGGCAGTTAGCAGAGTTCACACTGAGATGTGAGTGGTTTTCTAACCAGCATGAGGAAGATTTCCACAGAAAAGCCTCTTTTCTCCTGGTGACAAACCTGAATTTTTGCTAAAGGGTGTGGGGTGGGCAAGGGGAGTGGGGGAGTTCTCTCTCCGTGAGCATTTGTGTGGACCCAAGGGCTTTGAAATGGGAAAAAGCTAGAAGAGTCCTCTGAGGTACAGACACCACCAAATAGCACAGGCCCCAGATTTTGGTTCTGGAGACCCGCACAGTGAAGTTTCCAAAAGTTTAAGGAGGCAGAGCCAATTTGAAGCTTTTTTTTTTTCTTTTTCTAATGCAACAGTGTAGAGAGATTGTTCGGGGGGCTGGGGAAGATTGAAACCCACAGTGAAGGTAAATAAAAACTGAAAATCTCTGCTGGGGGTGTGGATAAAAACCAGAAAATTTAAAAAGCAAGCAACACTGACAGTCTCATTTAGCTCCCCAACGAGAGAAGCGCTGCAGAGCAGAAGGAAGTGACAAAGCTGGAAGAAGAAAGTGACCACGCTAGCCCTGCTCGCTCCCATTCTCTGAGTCAGGCCTCCACCAGCCGACACACTCAGACAAATGCCACTCACGTTCAACATGGTGACACCGGCACGTAGGACCCAAAGGGCCCCTGTACCAACAAAGACCAATGAAATTATACTCAAAGCTGGATGAGACCTTAAGAGCCTTTTAGTCCAAGCCTCTCATTTCGCAGTTGAGGAAACTGAGCCCCAGAGGTCATGGGGCTGGTTGATGAAAAACTGAGGCCAAGACCCCAGACCTCTGCATTTCCGCTACTGTTTCCTGTTACGCCCATGGACAACCCACACTCTACTATGTGTTACACTGAACATGGGTGGCTCTGGATGATAACGCAGTTACTCCATTTTAACCATATGATTTGATTAAATAGGAGCTCACTGATGCCCTTTCAATGTATTAATTGCATTAGCAATTTCCTCCCTGCGTGTTTGGTGTGTGTGTTTAGTGACATGTGCTTCCAAAATGTAGTTCTCTTTATGCGAAGGCCAAGAAAGTGAGCCGGTGAGCTGGGATGCCGGTTCCCCTCTCCCTGGCTGTTGTCAATGGCCTAATTGATTAATTTAACCTCCCTCCGGGCTTAGAAGCCTGGACACAGCTAGAGCGCCTCATATTAGCTGTCAGTGTTGTCATTCACACGTATATCAATAATCCTGAACTATTTGCCAATGTTACCTCTGATACGGGGTTAATATCCAAATTATATAATGTCCTCATACAAGACGACAAAAGGAAGAGAAACAATCCAACAAAAATGGGCTGTAGGACCAATTCGACATCTCTCCAGTAGAATGACCAAGTTGTGGTATAATCATAGAGTTTAATACCGTGAGACAAAATAAGAAAAACAAGTCCTACATACAGAGGAGTGCATAAATCTAGAGAGAATACTTTTCAAAATACTTTTCTTTATTTCTTTAATTTTAAATATATTTTTATTGATTTCAGAGAGGAAAGGAGAGAGAGAGAGAGAGAGAGAGAGAGAGAGAGAGAAAGACATCAATGATGATAGGGAAGTATTGATTGGCTGCCTCCTACTGGTAATGCCTCTGACTGAGGATCAAACCTGCAACCTGGGTATGTGCCATGCCTGGGAATTGAACTGTGACCTGCTGGCTTATACGTTGACACTCAACCACTAAGTCACTCTGGCTGAGCTCACCAACATACTTTTAAATGATGAAAGTACACACCAAAGTGTATGCTATGTGATTTTATTCATATGAATTTAAAGAAATGATCATTAGAAACAGGGCATATTAATCACCAGCATATGATTACTTTTTTGGGAGAGGGGGTTAGATTTGGGACAGGGTAGGCAATCCTGGGATCTAGATGTATGAGTATGTTACATTTGTGTTATGAAATAGAACATTCTTTTGACAATTTCTTCACCATTTTCCATAATATTAAGAAACCTCTGGACAGGGAAGCTATATTTTTGGGTCAGGATCATGGAACCGTATCCTTTCACTGTGTTCCCAAATATTATTTCATTTATGGTTTCCTACCTTATGGATTCCAGGGGCCTCTAAGAGCATTATTTCCCCAGTTTGATACATATAGAGACACAGCATTGCTCTCAGTTAACAACAATTTCTAAGATGTGGGGAGTAACCTCAAATGGCCTTTTAGTTTTATCTCACTCTGCAAAATAACGTTCATTTTCCTGATTAAATATGAAACTTTGCTATAATTTCAAAAATATGCTCATTTTCAATGACACTCATTTCTTTTGTTGTGTCACCTAACATATAGCTACAGTTTGGAATTTGCTTTTCAACACAACTACACTATTCAAAGCTTATCACATCATACAATTAAAGTTGGTTAGCGAAATCATATTTAAATTATGCATCCAAACAGCTACACAGAAAGCATTCTATGAGTGTAAAATATGTAAAGGAAGGGGAAATAAAGACATGGAGGAGAATAAAAGAATGAGACACAGGTAGAGAAAATGGAAAGAACAGATCTGAGGTATCTTAGAGTTTTGGGGCTTGTACCTGATTCTGGGCTTTCTGTATTTTTCAACTTGACAAAATTAAACGCACGCACGCAGACACTCACACACACACACACACACAGGAATACAGAATGAAAACCTCGCTGCAGCCAGGCTCAGCTGCCACCTGCTGGCTGACATCTATACCACCACTCTCCGCTGGGGCCTCTGCAGCATGGCCACCACCAGGCAGTTCAGATGCTCCTGCAAGTGGATCAGAAAAAAGAGACACCCTTCCAGGTGCTCAGACACATCACCCAGCGCTCCTCCTGGGTCCACACTGAGTGGATGATGGAAATTGTGTGTTAAAATAATACACATTATGCAGTGAAAACAGTAATATAAACCCACAGGCATTTCCTGACTAGGTTACATCGTTTATGTTAAATGTAATATAATCAGCATAATTTCAATAGTTGCAAATCCTTTAAACATGAGTTTGAAAGTCTGAAGCAAGACAAGCACATATCACTGCTATTACTTAACATTGTTCTGAATATTCCAACCAACACTTTTAGAAAGAGAAAGGATTAGAGGTATAAAACATGTCAATGCTGCCTTTACTTTGTAAAATGAACTTTATCTAGAAAAACACTTAATAATTCACTAAGATACCTAGTTATCTAAATACTGAAAATTTAATAATTTTCATATAAAAATGACACAATTATTTTATTTTGCTTACTTTTTTAAAAAAATATATTTTATTGATTTTTTACAGACAGGAAGGGAGAGAGTTAGAAACATCGATGAGAGAGAGACATCGATCAGCTGCATCCTGCACATCTCCTACTGGGGAGTGCCTGCAACCCAGGTACATGCCCTTGACCGGAATCGAACCCGGGACCTTTCAGTCCGCAGGCCGACACTCTATCCACTGAGCCAAACCGGTTTCGGCTATTTTGCTTACTTTCATGAGAACACAATATGGAAATAGCCAGGAATATACAGGGGGGAAGGATTTAATTTAATCTCACATTAAATAGATTTTCAAATACATCAGCAAACCAAATAATCAAAGCAATGTGGTACTGCCACAGTAATTCACAGGCAGACCAGTAGAACAGAATCGTGTATATTTACACGTCTATATCTTTCTATGTATCTATGTATGTATCTATCCACATACCTTATTTTTTTTTGTTAATCCTCACCTGAGGATATTTTTTCCATTGCTTTTAAGAGAGAGAAACCTATGTGAGAGACAAATTAGTTGGTTGCGTCCCAAACACACCCCAAATGGGGGCAGGGATCAAACCTGTTACCCAGGTTGGTGCTCATGATCAAGAATTGAACTCAAGACCCTTTGGAGTGTAGGCCAATGCTCTAAACACTGAGGACAGCAGCCAGGGCTATCCAGGTATCTTTATATTTCTTCCTATCTATCTATCTACCTATCTATCTATCTATCTCTTCATGCATACATCCACTCATACATCCATCAACCCTGAAAGCTAAATAAGAGATTCATTTGAACCTGGAGCAAAAGGAAGGAATTTAGGTTTTTCCAAGAACAAATGCAGACAGTACTTGGAGAAGCAGTGCTCCAAATTATAAAACATTTATTCCATGGAGGCCCTCAATCAAATGAAACAGCTAAACTTAGAAAATATAATTTTATTTGAAATTAGTAAGAAAGTCTCATAGAGATGTCAGAGTTAAATATACATGTATAAATATTGCCTGCTACATGATGCTGCCCACTCTCACATGAATAATGGCAACTCCTTTCTCACACCAAAAGTAGTGTAAGAGTCCAGAGGTAGAGTTCTTACAGAGAATGTAGGAGTCACAGGCTCACGGTGGCCCCCGACCACCTCTAGCAGACAGAAAATGAGGAAAGCAAAACTTATTTCTTCACAAACACGCAGTCCAGTGCAGTGTGCTGTCATAAGTGTTTCCCTCCACGTCCTGCGTGGTTCAGGGTGCGGGTCTGGAAGAGGAGCCGCACAACAAATGAAAAAGAAAAGAAACGAGATAATTTGGGAATATTGGGGGACCAGGCGAGCAAGTCCAACTCAAGAGGAAGGACTTCCACTGTGCTCAGGCCTCACCAAGCTTTTTATAGTGAGAGGTAAACAAGGTAGTGGTTACCATAGTTACACAGTTCTTGTGAGTTTCACTTGTTTACACCATGGTTATACTCCCTGCACTTCCCCAGCCCATCAGATTCCCAGATAAGATCTAGGGAGTGTTATAAGGTCAAGCCTAATTATGCTAAGAGGACTGTGCCATCTAAGCTGGGACTTGTTTGTGGCTTTGCCAACAGATCAGTCTGAGGCTTAACCCTGTAGCCTCGCCCTACATGTCTTGATGCCATTAATTGTGTCAGCCCCATTAGTTAACAATAGATGTTATAGGAAAATAATCCATTTATCTTTAAAGTTTATAC
>NW_006299520.1:882960-884129 GCF_000327345.1 Myotis davidii
ATCAGCAATGCCCACAGAAGTAAGTAACGTTATGAGGGCAAAGATTCCTGCAATTAACATTCCAAGAAATTTTTGTCTTTTTAAGATATTTTACTAGATCATGCAATAGTTCGTAGGTTTGATGAGATTCCCATGGTTCAGTTAAATTAGTGGGAACCCAAGCAAAAGCTGGTTGTTTTTAAAAATCATGAGGGAGTTCTTTTTAACAGTGGAATTGATACAATGGGATAATGTACAAGCTGTGCATGACACCTCATACAGATGGCTTGTAACATTAAGATGCATCTGAATGGGTCCTGATCGGAGCACAAACAGATCAAACACACAGACAGTAGCAAACACTGTCTTATTGAGAGTTCCGGGTAAAGCAAAAATGGAACTATTTGAGCTATAATTGAAACTATACCATTTTATAGGTGCAAGTGCAGCAGCTTTTGTTAGGAAATAATCAGTCTTGGGTTTTTAGTCTGTACATTTGCAAAGAGATTTCAGCTCAAAACTCTATCTAAATGTCCAAAATCGGACGATGCGCGCGTTAGTTCCAAGCCAGTTTCTCTCTTTACACGTGCACAGAAATCCCAGACGCAATTTTAAATTTTGTAAAACTTTTCAATCACGAGAAGGGTTTAAATTAGAATACTTGGGGAGGAGGCATCCATATTGAATCGCCATGTGCTCCCTTCTTCGCTTTCCCCACATCCTGCTTTGGGGGAAGTTTCAGCAAATGACTCAGATGGCGTATTTGTTCCCAAAGTCATGCTTAATAGGAAAAGACATTTTAAATTTTTTCCTTTTTCGCTTTCCAAAGTTATGGCCAACACCCAAGGTTATCTTAGCCAAACTTTTCACTTCCCGACATGTTCTCCGGTAATTCTTAAACAATACATTAAGGAATCTCATTGTGGGAGAGCGTATAGCTCTGCCCTCTCCTGCCACCTTTGAATCTCTCAACACTACAGGCAGATGTGTCAGCGGGGTTTCATTTTTTATTACAGATTTTAGATTCCAAACACAAATTAAGATTTTAATTTGAACAAGAAACCACATTAAGATGACCATGGCACTCTTTTTTCTTTCAGCCTGATTTAAAAAAGTACCTTTTAATATTGCAATTTCTCTATAATTTGGCCTTTTAGCACAGGTGATTCTATTAACAGGGAATTAAACAT
>NW_006299520.1:884592-886862 GCF_000327345.1 Myotis davidii
ATACTGTTCTTGCGAGTTTCACTTGTTTACACCATGGTTATACTTCCTGCACTTCCTCAGCCCCTTAGTTTCCCAGATAAGATCTAGGGCGTGTTATAAGGTCAAGCCTAATTATGCTAAGAGGACTATGCCCTCTAAGCTGGGACTTGTTTGTGACTTTGCCAACAGGTCAGTCCAAGGCTTAACCCTATATCAGTTTCCCACAGTGTGCTCCACACAGCTGCCCAATCATCTCTTTTTGTTTCAAGATCTTTCATTGTTTGGGGCTCCTAGAGGCAGTGGTACTGATGGTATAGGGCAGTGATGGCGAACCTATGACACGCGTGTCAGAGGTGACACACGAACCCATTTTTTTTGGTTGATTTTTCTTTGTTAAATGGCATTTAAATATACAAAATAAATATCAAAAATATAAGTCTGTTTTACTATGGTTGCAAATATCAAAAAATTTCTGTATGTGACACGGCACCAGAGTTAAGTTAGGGTTTTTGAAAATGCTGGCACGCCGAGCTCAAAAGGTTCACCATCACTGGTGTAGGGGGACCCAGTAAAGGCTCAGATATATTTCTTCTTCCAGCAGGAACCTCTCTTCCCAGGTGTGTGGACCTGATATTGAGAGTTCTGTCCCAATTCCCCGCTTGCCAACCCGTCCTACTCTGTATTGAGGAGGAGGAGGGGAAAGGAAGGAAGAAGTAAAGCAATAAATAGGGACAGAGAGAAGACCCCTGCAGTGTACACAGATGCCAAAGACTTGTGTTGGGAAGTTCTCTGTCCGGCCTCCTAGGAATGAACAAGGCTCAGTTGGAGTCTGAGTCAGGTGTCCCCACCCCCTACCCCCCAGGAAGATGAGCTGGAGCTGCTGGCATCTTCACCGCTACTGCTGGAGTCTGAGGAGCTGCTCTCTGCCTTTCCCCCATGTCCCTTCTTTTCTTCAGAGCCTTGTGAGGAAAGAGAACAGTCCCCATTTGTCTCTGAAGACGCCATCCCAGGAGCCTGTGGCCCTGCGGTTTAAAATAGCCCGCAGCTTTAGTGCCAAAGCACTAGCTATGCTTTATGGAGATAATGTATCAGTTAGATAAGCTTCCTTAAGGAATGAGCTCTATTGCTATTGGCCATGAGTTCAATGTTAATAAATAAACAATATATATATTAACTAAGATGTCTTTATTTATTTCTTTTGTGATTTATCACTATGCTTTAATTATGTTCAATTTGTAACAATGAAATTGGGGGTCACCACAACACGAGGAACTGTATTAAAGGGTCGCAGCATTAGGAAGGTTGAGACCCCTGGTCTAAGGTTTATTTCTACCTCAATTGCTGGCCCCTACCCAGCCTGGTCCTGGTCCGGGCTTGGGCAGGAGGCAACCAACTGATGTGTTTCTCTCACATGGATTATTTCTGTCTTTCCCTCTCTCCCCCACTCTGTCTAAACATCAATGGGAAAATATCCTCCGGTGAGGATTAAAAAAACAAACAAAGGTGGGTAACCTGGTTAGAAGGTCAAATCTTCAAACTGCATGCCAGCTGCTCCTCCTACGGGGTCGGGACTGAATGTTCTTGAGCATCTTCAGGAAGGCCTGCGGGGACGGCGCCTCCACATTCTGGAAGGTGTTCTGGACTCTGCCGAACAGGATCAAGTATTTCGTCTCCAGACAGATGAACCCCAAGTGGTTCTCATCGAACAGGATGAAGACTCCAGGGAAGCGCCAGGAGGAGCCTGAGCCACATGGGGTAACAATGTTCACGCCATAGAAACACATCCTGCAGGTTCGGGGGTAGTTCTGGCGTCTGGAGCGCACGCCCACAGGCAGAACAAACGGGACAGGCTGCTCCTCCGAAGCTGCAGCCCCGGACTCCCCGACGCTGGGCTGCGCAGGGCTCTGCCAGCCATGGCCCCCGCTTTCCTCAGTCCCGTCTTGCTGCTGCTGCTCCCGGATCACCTGGTCGTCAATCTCCAGGACCAGGCGGGAGAGCTTGTTGAAGCTGCTTAAGATCTTGCCATCTCCCAGCTGGATGCGGCGCATGAGGTGGATCTCTAACGTCTTGTTGGACTTTCCCGTGATCTCGGTGACCCTGGCGTACTTCCCATGGAAGCTGAGCATGGCAATCATTAGGCCGAAGAGATGGTATTTGCTTTGGAAGAGGCCTGGCCTGATGAGGTCGTCCGGGTGTTTCGGCGGGAGGTAGAGGCGGCGGTAGGTCAGGCAGTCATACCGCAGTCTGTCCTTCCCCGCCAGTACCTGCCCCCATTCCTCCCTCCGCCTCCA
>NW_006299520.1:887214-887672 GCF_000327345.1 Myotis davidii
AGTTAATTGTGGAGTGTGCTCTGACCCGGTGAGGGAGGAGGGGGAGCTCCCGGGAGCGGGGCTGTGGTTTCCTGGTTTTTCCATTTTAGAGATTACCTATTGACATCCTACTCTGACAACCCGCGAAGAGCCCAGGCCGCAGAGGCAAGCGCACTCCTCCATGCCTCCACAGCCAGGGCCACCGCGCCACAGCGGGGGTTTTAAGTTGGCTCGGGTCCGCCCTAAAGTCCAGCCACACCCCCCAGAGCCTAGCCACGCCCCCTCAGAGAGCAACCAATTGTAGGACTTGAAACCCACACCCATTAACAGGCACCTCCCTTTCCCAGTGCCCCCTCCCTGTCCTCCTGTCCTAGCCCCAGGCAGTCACTAATCTGCTTTCTGTAGGGATAGGCCTCCAGGGATATGCCTGGGGGAGCGGGGGAGGAGGGACATTTCACAGAAATGCAGTAAAAAAAAAA
>NW_006299520.1:887748-888213 GCF_000327345.1 Myotis davidii
GAACTCTTTTTTTTTTAAATATATTTTATTGATTTTTTACAGAGAGGAAAGGAGAGAGATAGAGAGTTAGAAACATCGATGAGAGAGAAACATCGATCAGCTGCCTCCTGCACACTCCCCACTGGGGATGTGCCCGCAACACAGGCGCATGTGCTTTTACCGGACTCGAACCTGGGACCCTTGAGACTGCAGGCCGACGCTCTATCCACTGAGCCAAACCGGCTAGGGCATTTCCAGAACAGAGGCCCTTCATGTCTCTGCATGCTTTTTCCCTCCTGGGTTGACTTTTCTCAGCTCCTAAGGCTCAGAGTTTTCCACGCTCGCTGCGCAGAGGGAAGAAGTGAGGATGGGAATACACACCGAGCCTGGGCAACGGCACAAATTTCCCCAGCGAAGACCTGGAAGCCTGCTCCGACTCAGGCTGAGCTCGAGCTGTGGGCGCTCGGGCACAGAAGGCCCTGTTCG
>NW_006299520.1:888794-890159 GCF_000327345.1 Myotis davidii
GGACACAGACAACGAGGGGATGAGAACATGAGTGTGGGGGGTGGGGCAGGTTGGGGATTAATGGCGGGATGAGGACACATTTGTAATACCTTAACCAATAAAGAAATTAAAGATTAAAAAAATAAAATAAAAAACATTCATGAGAATGTTTAAAAATCGGACCCCTCGTACATTGCTGGTGGAAATGTAAAATAGCGGGGCCACATTGGAAAACGAGAGTTACCAGATGGCCCAGAAGTTCCAATTGTAGGTACATATCCAAAAGAAATGGAAACATGTTCACACAAAAAAACTTGTAGACAATGTTCATAGCGGTGTTATTCATAAGAGCATCAAACAGGAAACAACCCAAATACTCATCAACTGATGAATGGGTAAACAAAATGTGGTGTACCCATACAGTAGAATATAGCATACATAAAACTTTAACATTTATGCTAAGTGAAAGAAGCCAGTCACAACTAAGATGTCTTTAAATAGGATGGATCAGAGGATCACTTTAAGAAATGGCTGGCACTCACCAAAAACTCAACAAATATTATTAAATGAATCTTAGATATTGTTGGGCTCTGGATGGAGATGGAAGCCCAGATAAGAACAGTTGTGAGTCATACTGTAGCCTCCTGACCCCCTCAGGCTGGCAGGGAAATACAGCAGCCCTGAGAAATACACACCGCATGGTAAGTACTAACATACTAGCTGTTATTAGCTCTGCACACTTGTTATCTAATTGTACTAAGGCAACAAGACTCTTTCTACTGAAAATAAAGTGCAACAGAAGGCAAAACTCCCAACAGAGAGAGGGTGGTGATGGAATGCACGGGGATGTGTGCAAACAATGAGAATCCTAAGGTCTTCCCTGAAGAGGGCAACACAGAGGCCACGTGAACCATAGAGGGAGTAGGATTTGGACCCTCAAGGTGTGGATTTGAATCACTTGAGTACTTGCTTGTATAGGTGTTAGTTCTCATTCAAAGAAGGGCTCCTGCCCTGGCCAGTGAGGCTCAGTTGCAGCAAAAGCAGGTTCCATTCTGGTCAGGGCACACACTGGGGTTGAAGGTTCCATACCCCATCAGGGCGTGGCGGGGAGGTAACTGATCAATGTTTCTCCCCCTCCCCCACCACCCTCTCTCATATCCATGTTTTCGCCACTCCTCTCTCTCCCTTCCTCTCTCTAGTAAAAAAATTGAATAACTTTATTTTGAAAGCAAAGAGGGGCTCCTGCTGGTGGGAAGCCGGGATTGAATAACCTGTACCATCTTTCTGAAACTCGGTGGCATACATTTCAGCCATTTGCCTTTGACCCTACAGAAGCTGGAAAAGGACAGGAGGCAAGGAAGCTTGGTGGTAATTGTATTGTTTTTC
>NW_006299520.1:890539-894064 GCF_000327345.1 Myotis davidii
GTTTCTTTTTCTTTGCTAGGATCTAGATTCTAGAATCCCCAACAGCTAATGTTATTAAAGGCTAAGATCAGGTAGGTAGGATTAAGGCTGAGGAACTGCCCCAAGCTCCCCTTGCCCCATGCCAGAGACCTCTTTACCACTTTACCCCCAGCCCTACCCTCCAAGGCAGTGAGTAGAGTCTTAAATAACTTGAACTGGAATAGGCAGCATTACAAGTTTCCATACTTGGGAGGTGACCTTGAGTCTTTCTCAGACTCAAAGAAGAAAATCAGCCCCACTGGGTGCCCTGGAGGGCTGTCTGCAGTTTGGAGGGCTGGAGGGCATGGAGCTGCCTCTTGGGTGCATGATAAAGAGAACAAAGGAGGGGCTATTACCTTGAGAGTGGTCCTAAATGCCCCACACCCAGGTCATTGCCACATCCCACAACCAGGGCAGACAATGCCCTTAGGTCAGATTGGATTTTAACTAAAAAGCATTATAGGTGTCCGGACCGTTTGCTTGCTGATGTGAACAAGCCTGTACGGTCGGAGAGAGCCCAGCATTGGATACTTGCAGATGTGTGATGAGATAATTGACCCTCCCTGGAATTTCTTACAGATCAGCATGCCAGACACAGATACCGGCTCCTCCCTGAATCCACAATGACCCCTTCACAAATACTGACTCATTCCTGAATACCCTGCCTGCCCCCTGTGGCAGGAACTTCCTCAACTCATGCCTCTGGCCCCTCACTAAACCTGTATAAAAGAAGTGCCGCCCCTCCCTGTTGCCCAAACTCACTGGCCCCGTCTCGGGGGCACCTGGGTTTCGCCCAAGAACATGGATTAAAACCTCTTTTTCCCTTTCTGATCGGCTTGATTCTCTTTTCCTGCAACACGAACCTAACAAAACCAACCCAAAAAGACATTTTAAGGCAATTGGGAAAATGTCAACATGGATTGTGCATTAGACAAACCTAAAAACAAACTTAAACTCTGTGTCTTTATTAAAAGGGATCATGGCACCGTGGTTTTTGTCAAAGATAAAAGGTCTTCTTCATGAAAGAGGTCCACAGTAAAATATCCTGGTTTCTGGGATGAAGTTTGTGTTTTCATATTTCTTCAAGGGACTCTGCTGCTTGGCCGCGTGGCTGGGGACCCCACTGTTTTCTTCTGTGAGTAGGTGAGTCCTGATACTGTTTTCTGCCATTTCCCCTCAGACTGTGATTCCTCGCTTTTAAAAGTCCAGACGTTTCAGAATCATTCTGATGTGGCTTTTGCTGCAGTGGTTGCCTGTGCTTCACCCACTGGTCCCCAGAACTTCGGGAAATCACTGCCCACTTTCTTAAAAGACCACTCTAGCAGGACCATCATGAGCTGCTGCTTTATTTCCTTTCCGGAGTGAAATGCCCAGCCTGATTGGCTAGGTACCCTTGAACCAGTAGTATATTTTCCAGTGTCTTTTCAAGTATAATTGCATCATATATGGATACTCCCATTTTTATTTCCTCTAGTCACCCAAAACTTTTTCCACATCCTCACCATGAAGCAGCAAAAATGGACAGCAACTGAAGACAACTTTTGCAAAACCCTTATCCCACACGGAGTTAATTCCAGTGAATTCTGCATATAGAAATCCAAGTAAAAACAACGGGCAAGTTCAATCTGAAAACACAATGAAACAGCATTGTGTGCCGGGAATGTGCAAAGTAAATTGGCTTCAGAGAGCTTGTTTGGAGGTCCTGGCAGGGGAGCACAGCAACTCTTATACCCGTGAGAATTTCTTGACAGCTGGAAGGAAGAGAATAATCCTTAATGACCAGAGTCATCCATGTCGGGGGGCGGGGTGTGTGTGTGTGGGGGGTGTGTGTCTCAGGGCACAAGCAGATTTCGCAGGCCCCTTCAGCAGGGTATGCTATTAACTTTGCATAGTGATAGATGGTAACTACACTTATTGTGATGAGTCCCCAGAACTTCGGGAAATCACTGCCCACTTTCTTAAAAGACCACTCTAGCAGGACCATCATGAGCTGCTGCTTTATTTCCTTTCCGGAGTGAAATGCCCAGCCTGATTGGCTAGGTACCCTTGAACCAGTAGTATATTTTCCAGTGTCTTTTCAAGTATAATTGCATCATATATGGATACTCCCATTTTTATTTCCTCTAGTCACCCAAAACTTTTTCCACATCCTCACCATGAAGCAGCAAAAATGGACAGCAACTGAAGACAACTTTTGCAAAACCCCTTATCCCACACGGAGTTAATTCCAGTGAATTCTGCATATAGAAATCCAAGTAAAAACAACGGGCAAGTTCAATCTGAAAACACAATGAAACAGCATTGTGTGCCGGGAATGTGCAAAGTAAAAATTGGCTTCAGAGCTTGTTTGGAGGTCCTGGCAGGGGAGCACAGCAACTCTTATACCCGTGAGAATTTCTTGACAGCTGGAAGGAAGAGAATAATCCTTAATGACCAGAGTCATCCATGTCGGGGGGCGGGGTGTGTGTGTGTGGGGGGTGTGTGTCTCAGGGCACAAGCAGATTTCGCAGGCCCCTTCAGCAGGGTATGCTATTAACTTTGCATAGTGATAGATGGTAACTACACTTATTGTGATGATCCCATTGTACTGTTTATAAAAGTCAAATCACTATGCTGTACAACTGAAGTTAATATAGTATTGAATGCCAATTATACTTTAATAAAAAATTCTTTAAAGGATAGATGAACTGATAAATAAGTGAATGGATGGATGAATGGGTGAGGGGATGGGTGGGCAGGTGGACAGGAGGTGGAGAGTGAGTGAGTCCTGGGATGGAAGACTTTCCCTAGCGCCCCAAGCTCCCCTTGCCCCATGCCAGAGACCTCTTTACCACTTTACCCCCAGCCCTACCCTCCAAGGCAGTGAGTAGAGTCTTAAATAACTTGAACTGGAATAGGCAGCACTACACGTTTCCATACTTGGCCCATGGAGCCGCCTCTGTGTACATCAGGGGACAGTCTCACCTGGGCTGGGGCCTGTGACCACCATCCTCAACACAGTCCTCACCAGCTTCCTGTCTGATCAGGTGGCCCAGCATGACCAACGTACAGGGAAAAACTATCCTCTTCCCTTCATGCCTATGAGCTTCTGATTTCCTTGGTGGTTTTAGGTTTTTAATAAGCTTGGGTTACTTTCCTGTTTTAAGAAATAAAAATATAATGAATTTTAATGAAAACTCATAAGTAGCCCCAGATCTTGGCTTATTGAAATAAAGCACAGATTCTAGAGTCTGAGAGATGCGGGGATGAGTTCCCACCCAGCCACTGCCCAGCTAGGAGCATTTAGCAGTGAGGTACCCCTCTGACTCTCCATTTCCTCTAGAAAGAGATAATACTACCTCCTGACCTCTTGTGAAGGACAACTGAGATGATTTTATTTAATAAAGGGCCCAGGATAGAGCCTGGAATACAGTAAGTGCTTAGCAAATGTCCTCTATTGTTATCATTACTATGATTGCTATGATGGTCAGTGTGGGCTGGAATAAGATCCCAGGTGGGCTGATGGAG
>NW_006299520.1:894111-913513 GCF_000327345.1 Myotis davidii
TTCTTAAATTATTACCTGTGGTTTCTCAGAATGAGGTGCCTTCCGGCCTGCCTGGCAGTTAAAGTGGGAGTGGGTAATATGACTGTCTTAAAGCACTTATAAAGAAATTTTTAATTTTTATTTTAAAACAGATCCTCCCTCCTCGTCCTGTTCCTCTCCTGTTCTCACTGAAAAGAACATCCTCTACCTGGACCAGTCAATGTGTGATTGGTTTTTGTTGTTTTCTAAGGAACCCTCTTTCACTTTGTAGGATGAATATTTTTTAAATTTTTTCTTTGCTAAAACAATCCTATGAGGTGCATAACTGTAGCTGGAAATGCATCCCATTTGTGACTGGCCTACTATGTGCATGAAAATGCATAGGGCAATCCAGAGAGCAACAAGGAAGAATGGCAGTTGATGCTGCAGAGGGAGAACTAAGAAATTTAAATGGGAAAAGAATAGCTTTCATCATCTAAAATTATGTGCACATACCTTTTTTAAGTTAAGTATTAGTTAAAAACATACAAAACGGGCCAAACAAAGCATTTTATTTCAAAGTGGTTGACTATTATGGATGAATTTTCAAAACTAGTTAGATGCTTGAACAATGTTGGGGAGCACTGAAGAATCCAAGTATAATGTTGATTCCCCCAAAAACTTAGCTCTGAATAAGCTACTGTTGACTGGAAGCCTTACTGGTAACATAAACAGATGATTAGATCATTTTGTACATTATATACTGTATTCTTACAATAAAGTAAGCTATGGTAAAGAGTTTGTGAGAAAACCACAAAAGAATATATATACACAGCCCTGACTTGTTTGACTCAGTGGATAGAGCGTTGACCTGCTCACTGAAGGGTCCCAGGTTCGATTCTGGTCAAGAGCATGTACCTTGGATGTGGGCACATCCCCAGGAAGGAGTAGTGTGCACAAGGCAGCTGATTAATGTTTCTAACTCTCTATCCCTCCCTTCCTCTCTGTAAAATATCAATAAAATATATTTTTAAAAAAGAATATATATATACACTTAGAGGAGTGTACATATTTATTGAACAAATCCATGTGTAAGTAGACCTGTGTAGTTCAAATTCATGTTACTCAAGGATTAACTACACATCAAGTACTAAGGAAAAGTCTCCAGATTACATATCAAAAGGTTTATTCATGGTTCTTTGTATCATTAGGCCATTACCCATCAAGAACAGACAGTATAAGTCTATGTCAGTTGAAGTTATTTTTACTTTGTGTGGTCATGTCACCAACTTCACTTACTGTTAGTGTCAAATGTTCCTATTTTTTAATTTTGTTTAAAAAATGTATTTTTTATTGATTTCAGAGAGGAAGGGAGAGGGAGAGATAGAAATATCAATGATGAGAGAGAATCATTGATCACCTACCTCCTGCATGCCCCATACTGGATATCGAGCCCACAACCCAGACATATGCCCAACCTGGAATTAAACCCTGACTTTCTGATTCATAGGTTAATGCTGAACCACTGAGCCATGCTGGCCAGTCTTTAATTTCTTTTTTATTAAATTATTTTATAGGATGTAAAAAAATTACCTAGCTCCAAACTCAAAACTAGCAAACAAAGTACATTCAGGGAAATGTACGTTCTGTCCCTCCCGCACCTCTGTAAGTAACCATGTGATTAGCTTCTGCCTTATCCTCCATTGTTCCTGAAACAGAAACAAATAATGTACATCTTAATATTCCTTCTTTTTACACAAAAACTTACATAATATGCACACTTTTTACACTTTGCTTTTTAAAATAATGTTGCTTAAGACTGAATTAGCCTCTCGTTTAACTGAATGTAATGGAAAGTTGTTGAACAATACATATTTCTGGAGGAATTCTGAGATTGGCTAACCTTGCAATGTACTTTCTGCATCCTGTCTTCATACTTCTGTGTATGTAACGCATACAGAGGGGTCTGGAAGGATACATGGCAAACTGATGATGGCAGTGCTATTTCTAGGGAGGAAAGTGGGGATTAATAATGGCCAAAGCCTAATTTAACTTTCTCTGCAATATTTTAATATTTTTTACAGGGAAAGTTGATTCATATGATACTTGTCTAACTAAAATCTCAATTTAAATACTGGTATAAAAGCTAAAGCATAGGTGACCTGTAGATGATGGACATCCAAGTTCATTTATCTCTGTTCCTGAAATCAGCAAGTCCCCTCTCAAGGTCTCAGGTTCCTATCTGTCAAAGGAAAGCTGCAGGGGTCTCACTTTCTGCTCCCTGGAGCCTCTTCAGAGACCATCCCAGCTTCTGGGACTCCAACTCCCACCCCTATAAGCAGAAACCCCCATCTTTAACTGTTCTGTGCTTGAGACTCTGACTGGCATCTTAGTTAGACTCAGGGTAACTGATTGTATGAATGGAAGAATTTTTTACTCCCTTCTCTGCATATGAGCCTTTTGCCCAATAACTTCTAGTTCCTGTCTACTCTGAGGCTAGGCTGGGTCATGTGACCTGCCTTGGCCAATGGGATGTTAGCCAAGTCCCCAGGCCAGAGACTTTAGATGAGCTTGTGTATGTCTCTCTTTAGGATCTGAGTTCACTATGATAACATCCACAGGTTAGCCCTCTGGAGGATGAGACATGGAACTTAGCCAAGACACCCCAGGCATGTGAGAGAGCCCCATGAAGGTCAACAGATGTTTTAGCTGACCTTCAGAGCAGAACTGCTCTCTGACCCCTAGACTCAGGAGTAGAAGGAAAAGGATGATATTGGAAGGCATTGCCCTTTGTGAGTGGCTTGTTAGGCAGGGTTAGTGTGGGCATTGATGGCTGACACATCACTTGGGAAGAGAACCAACTCCTGCTTTGGGCCCCTAAAATGAATGCTCTGTGAGAACAGAGATGTCTGAGTGGGTCACTGAAGTATTCCTGGCCTTCCAGGACACTGCTGTCAGCACCTGACATAGGATGGGCACTTCATAAGCATTTGCTGAATAAATGAAAATCTGACACTGTGCTAGGTGCTTTATACACACTCTCTTGTTTAAGCTGCACACAAACCTCTCCTCTAAATCATTACTCCCATACGATAGATGGGGAAACTGAGGCCCACAATATCAGAATTTGCCTGCGGCCACAGAGCTTGGAAATTGTGGGTCTGGAGTTCAAATGCAGGTTTGTCAGATTCCAAAGTCACTTTCCACCCAAAACCAAGAGGGTGAGATGTTGCCCAATGCCCCAAGCACCTAGTCCTCACCATTCCTACCACAGCCTGATGGAGGGAATTCCAATTCCTGCCATAATCTTCTTATCACCTGATGGCTGATGGTGGACTCCCAGTGCATCGTGCAGTGCAGGTGACCATCCAGGCTGGCCCCTGAGGAGCAATGAGCTAGGGCAGCTGTGTGGGACTGCATTAGACCACAGTCTGTGCATAGCAGGCATGGATCTGCTCACTGACCTAGGAGAGCAGAGGTAAGGTCATCCACAATGCTGGGATCCATGGGAAGCATCAGTCAGACAGAAAAGAGGACGATCTGGGACACTGAGCCCTTAAAACAGCTCTTTACCATTCAACATACATGAACCCAGCACCTACTATGTGCCAGGTACTGACTAGGGCCTGGAGATACACAAAGTAAGCAGGATACTTTTTTCTTTCAATCCACCCTTCCTTTCCTGCCTATCTTCCTCCTGTTTTCCCTCCTCAATCCCTCCCATCCTCATTCCCTCCCTCTTTCTTTCCTTCCTTCCTTCCCTCCTTCCTTCCTTCCTTCTTTTCATCTTTCCTTTCCTACTGCACAAATTCAAATATTATTGAACCACTATTCTATTCCAAGCAGTATACTAAGCCTTGGGGATATTGAAGTGAGAAAACAGTTTCTTCCTTCTTTATTACCTTCCTTCTCTCCTTCCTCATGCATTCATTCATTCATTCATTCATTCAGTATTTGTTCAATTTGATTAACACCTACTATGTGCTAGGCACCAAGCTAAGCATATGGGGTATAAGATGAGTAAGATGTTCCATTGGTCCCTCCATCCATTCGCCCATTGTAATTACTGAGGGCCTCCACATGCCCAGCATGGGGCTGGGTGGAGGATGTAAAGATGAAGGAAACTGACCGCTTCCTTTACTTACAGCAGTGACCTGGGGTTAGGGCCACAGATTTCAACCATTTTCCCTGTGGGATTTCTCTATAGGGGAGGGGAGTTTGAGTTGTTTCTGTGTTACACAGCCCCGGTAACTGAGGTTCTGAATCTGACAGTCCTCTGGGCACAGATGGAGCAGACAAGCTGAGAGAAGGACGTGGAGGGGAAGGAAAGGGAAGACAGGGGGTGGGGAGACTGTTCTGTGCCCAAGTTAGGAGGGGTGGGGGAATCTTTAGCTCTTCAGGGCTTTAGGAAAGATGTTCTACCCAAGGACCTCTCCTGAGTGGCTCCCTCCCATCAACATCCTGAAGACTCATCCACACCCACCTCCCCATTTGCACCGCCATCCTCGACTAGGCTTCCATGACCCTGTACCTGCATGGCCCCAGCAGCCTCCTTCCAGTGCCTGCTTGTCCCAGCCTGGCCCCTCCTACCATCTACAATCAGCAGCCTTCATCCTTGTTTCCTCTCCAGCCCCCACTTCCCTTGTCCTTATGTTCCTGCCACCACTCGCCCTTCCACCTCTCCCCACCACACACACATGGACCCACACCCCGTTTCATGCAAGAGCCTCCTCTAGGAATTTGCTCTTGCTGAAGCCTCTTCCTAGAGGCCCTTCCTCACCCTCCTTGCTTGGAAACAAGTCATTCAAAGAAAACTTTTTACTTGAACCAGTGTGCAGTCCGTTTCTGACACTTTCCAAAAGAGTTCAGGCTTCTGAAGAGACGCAGCTGCAACCAAACTGCGCCAAACTGGGATTCAGAGTCTGGCTGATTGCAAAGTACAGGTGATGCCTCAGAGATACTCTTCCAATGAGAAGTTTCTGGGCTTTTTTTGCTGAAAGAGGAAGGGGAATAAGGCCAGAACATTGTTGGAATAAAGAAGAACTGCTGAATGAAGTGTTCTGGCAAAGAAAATACAGCAATATCTGCATATTCATCAGCAGGACATGCAGGGGACATCCAGAAAAATGCAGGCAGACTGAGGGGGAGGCATGGCTGAGGTCCTCCAGGTAAACATGGAGGCTTTAAACTTTAAAGTCAGCCTCTTTGTAGCATCAGGTTGGTGAGGCTCAGGCTTGCTCAGATGACATCACTGACAGCTGCCTCATAATGTATTGAGCTATCTGCAAGATGGTGAGCTCCCTGTCACTAGAGGGATGTGAGCAGATAGCGTGAGCGGGGTAGTAGGTTTGAATATCATTTTCAGTCGTCCCTGGACCACCAGCCCATGAGTTTCTCCACCATGTGGCAGCCTGGGCCCCACACAAACCTACCCATTCAGGACCTCTAGGAAGCAGTCCAAGAAGCAGTCGGTTTTGCTACTTTAATGATGCCCAATAAAGTGTGGGACTTGGCAGTTGTGTCAGTGCTTCTCAGCCTTAAAAGTATACACATGGTCTTGGGATCTTGTTAAATGCAGATTCTGCTTCAGTGGGTCTGAGATGAGGGACTGATAATCTCCTCGGGTTTTAGTGTTTCTGGTCCACACGGCTTAGAAGCCTTCAAAAATTTCAATCCAGCCCCCACATTTTATGATGCTTTGGCTGAAGACTGGACCATTGGAACAGAAGCCTAACATGGAAAATGCTTACAAAACCCGGGACCCACAACCACGCCTAAGAGACCCAAGGCCTATGTGCAAGGAAAGAGTTTTAATATTATAAAATAAAGGTACCATATAATAGACACTTTAAAGCATCATTAGATCTGTTGTTATAATAGCTATATGAAGTAAGCATTAGTGTCCCATGTGGTGGTGGAGCAAACAGAGGCATATGTGGTTATCATTAAGTAATATTTCTGCTGTCTTCCTTCTAGGAGCATGGGGGTGGGGGTGGGGGGTGGGGCGCTGCATTTCTTGGCCCCTTGGTTTGGGGCCATGAATTGTGAGTTGAAATGACATGTGGAACATTTAATTATTGATGTGAGTCCCTCCAGGCTACCTTTCCTCTATCACTGTGACTGGCAATATTCAAGATGGGCCGGCTCCATCAGGGGGGCCCTTTAATGTGGAGAATGCAGAGTCCCCAGGTGACCTATAATAGACACACAGCATGCATGATAAATGCTCCTTTGTTGTATAAGCTACTGATATTTTAGGACTGTTTTTTAATGTGACCTGCCTTGTTTATCCTGACTGATACATGTAAGGAAGCTGCAGCAACTAGGACTTCAAAGGGGTAAGATTTAATGTAGACTTGGCTAATTCCAGAGCCTCTGATGTCAGTGCAAGGCAAGGAATGGGTATCTCCCAATCTCTGGTAAAGCTTCCATTACCTCTCTCCACAGCTCAAGCCCCTCATATCTCCCATGTTTGCAGCCATTGGTGAGACACCATGAGCCGAGCCTCTCTGTGGACAAGAGGAGCAAGTGAATTTGCTGGGACTGAGGTGCCATAGGGATGGCAGCTGGATCACAAAGGCATCCATCGGGTCCTAGGGCACTGTGGTGGGTAGAAGAGGCAGAGGAAGATCCTATGTGGGTCCCAGACACCACACTCCATACCAAGCCACTCACCACCAACTCAGCACAGAGACAGGAAAAGGCCCTGAATCTCACAGTAGGAAACAGCGATCCCAGTCACTGTCTGACTCAAGTCCTTGAGCCCATCTGAGCCAATAAAAGCCACCACCACTATATGGAGCCCCTAGGAAATAGGCAGAGCTGATGGCCATGAAGAGAGAGCAGAACTGAGAGAGAAAGATCAGAGCCAAGAGACAGGCCCAATCCCAGACCCAGGCACCAAGCCTCACCAGTTTGCCACTCTGCTGTCCTCACAGGAGGCTGACACGAAGGAAAGGAAGCTTACCGGGAGCTTCTTGGGAAGGCTCAGGGTCTCAAGTCGCCAGAGATTGACTCTCAGGGTGAGAGAGTCTCTGGTGGTAAGGCAGAGGGAGTGTGACTCATCTGATGAGGCAGGACACACAAGGCCAGGACACAGTGGAGTCCCCAAGTGATGATGGCACCTGCGCTGTCCTGGTCCTTAGATATCAAGAGGGTCTTAAACTGGTTGGCCACATTCTGGAATCATGCGGGAGACTTATTAGAAAGCCCGAAGTCTGCATCCCACCCCTGACCTACTGAATTCAAACCCCCTGGTGATACAGCCCTGGGATCTATATTTCAAAATAAGTTTAATGTAGCAGCAACATTTGAAAACCAAGAATGCACGACTTACCCAACTCCTGGACACTGGTGACTCCTGACCAGTTCAGCTCCTGGGGTTCAGCACTTACAGTTCCCCTTAAGTTGCCTTGCTCAGCTCCATTAAGACCGCAGCCTCTGCAGTGCTGCAGGACACACATAGTAACATGTGCATCACAATTTCCATAGCTAACTTCCTGGCCTCTTGGCAATTCCAGTCGGGTGCAAACCATTATTTTCTTTAGGAGGAGGCTCAGTACACATTTTCTGTAAAGCGTCAGACAGAAAATGTTTTTTGTTTTGTGAGCTATTGTAACCACTCCACTCTGCTGTCATAGTGCAAACATAGCCACATACACAATGTAAACAGAAGAGCACGGGGGTGTTCCAATTATGGGAACTGAAAGGGGAGTGTCATATCATTTTCACCTGTCACAAAATCTTCTTTAAATTTTTTTTCAGTTACTTACAAATATAAAAACCATTCTCAGCTCATGGGTGCTACTGAATGACGCTGGATCTGTTCTGCAGAATATAGTTTGACAAGCCTTGCTCTAGGATGTAAGAAGGGTACATATTTTCTCCTCGTGCCATGCCTCTTCAAGGATCATGGGTAATACCTAGCCTCACCATGGGTTCCAGGAGAAGTGGTATTGTGGTGGAGTTGTGTACTCAGCCCCATTCGCCATCACAGCTCAGTAACTGACAAGGTCTGCCCCATCCAGTGACAGAGTAGGACGCTGGCTTTGGAATGAGATTTTGGAGGTCACCAAAAGTGTTCCACTCCTCCCACAGCAGACTCACCAAGGAGCTGGCCAAGAAAGACCAGCAATCTGCTGTAAACTGCGCTAGAAAAATGGCTGCAGGACTTAGCCAATCTCAGGGAAGGGTTGCACCCAGTTGTGGCAAGCAAGCCTTTGCCCCCAGCCCCTCCCACTCTGCAGACATCACCAGAGGATCCCTTCTCTACTGAACCCACAATGCTCTCAGCTAAATCCTGCAGGGTGGAGGCTGAACATCATAAAGGCATCGATTAGTTTTCCACCTCCATCTCCACTGAGACCAAGACTCAAATGACAACAAAGCAGAGGTAGCCCCTCCCAGCACCAGAGGTGAGGGAATCCAGACATTATGAGGGCTGCTGTGTCACGCCTGCTGCCAGGAATGTGGTGTCCTATCTGCTTTGCACACCAGACACAGGACAGTCCCAGACACAGGGCAGTCCCAGACACAGGGCAGTCCCAGACACAGGGCAGTCTGAAAATGTCCTTCTCTGACTGTGAATCTTCTGAGGTTGTAGAAGTTGCCTTTGCCTCGTCCGTGCACAAGGAGCAGGCAAAGTATAAGGTGGTGGAGACAGGGGTAAGAAGACACTAAAAGGGAGTTTAGAACCCTCTGTGGCCACATCTTCCTTCCCACAGGTCCCTGCAAATTTTTTCTGTGAATAGTCAGAGAGCAAATATTCTTGGCTTTGTGGGCTATACAGTTCTTGTCGCAAATATTCCTCTCTGCTCTTGAGACCGGAAAGCCGCCAGAGACAAGATGTCAATGACTGGGTGTGGCCAAGTACCCATAAAACTTTATTGACAAAAACAGGCAGTAGGTCAAATTTGGCTGAACGGAATTTGCTAATTTCTGATTTAGGCTCCTCTCCTAAACAGATTTCATACCTCTCACAGATGAAATGCACAAGCAAAAGATTGCTTGCGGTTAACCCTGTGTGGTTCCAGCCGAGGAGAAAAATTACCCAAGGATGGGGTTACTGTTTCCACGGAGGCTGAATGTGACCTTGAGGATGAAGGGAGAAAAACCAGAATGCCCTCCCTCACCAAATAATCTGCTTAGTGTGGTGGTAAGAGGCACATTCTCTGGAGCCAGACTACCTGGGTTCCAACCGCAGCATGCCAAGGATCTCTTGTCCAACCCTGGACCCATTTCTTAACCTTCCTGGGCCTTAGTTTCCTCCTCTGAGCAATGGGGATGGTGATGGCAGTGGCACCTGTCTGGGATAGTTGTGGTGAGGATTAAATGAATTAGGACACAGAGAGCAAAGAAGTGGGTGTGACACACACTGGCACTCAATACACGATACCTACTATTGTGCATGGAGCACTTGTCACATTAGATGGTTGGTGTGTCTTCACATGAGTCCTCAGAGCATGATCCTGGCTGGGGTGCTGTTAACCCCATTCTACCGACCAGGAAGTGAGCCTGGAGAGGACAGGTGGCTTGGCCCCATGGCAGCAGCAGAGCTGAATGCAGTGATGTGAGCTTTTCTCTGAACCAGTGGTTCTCAGCCCGGGACAGTTGTGCCTCCAGAGGACATTTGGTGACATCTAGAGACACCGCTGGTTGCCACAATTTGGCGGATTTGCTGCCTGGCATCTAGTAGGTGGAGACCAGGGATGCTGCTCAATATCTTACAATGGACAGGACAGCCCCCGTCACAATGAGCTGTTGCATCTGAGAAGCCCTGTAATAAAGAAACAGGCGTAGCTGGGGTTTCTCAAAGGCAGACATGGATTCCAGGGCATGGAGTTTTTCTGGGAGGTGTTCCCAAGGAGCCCGGGGAGGGGAGAGCTGAAGTGAGACGGGAAGGGGAGGCAGAGAGTAAAGGCTTAGTTATCACTCCTGTTACCACTATGGACACCGAGGGCTGGATCTCCTGGGGGACCTCTGGAAGGCAAGCAGATCCACATTTCAGAGATTTCTCAACTGAGAGTGAGGGAGCTTGGTGCCTGTTCCCCACCTCCTGCCAGTCCCTGGTGAGGGCTGCTCCAGGGAGCACTGATTCCCTGACACTTCTTTCGTGCCCAACCGCTGGGAAGAGATATCTTAGAAGCCGGATAAATCTCTCAGGAAAGAGACCCAGCATCTGGGGCCTGGAATTGGGGTGTTGTGCACAGAGTGGGGAGGTAGACACAGTCAGCAAGTGTTCCACTGGGACATGCTGGACCCCCAGAAGCTAACGTTGACATCCCACAAATAAAGGATGTCCGCACCCAGTCTGGCTTTCAGCAAGAGCCTATAGTAATGTGTTGGGGGATGAGCCCCTGTGGAGAGATCTGCCAGGGAAGGTGGCACAGGCATCTGGTCCTCGCTAATGAGTCAGCTCTCCGGCGGGGCTGTATGCCATGGACAGGCTGGGTGCCCCGGACCCTGATTCAGGGTAGGAATGGAGATGGCCATGAACACCTCAGGACACTCTGAGGCTCTTAATGACACAGGAACATGAGATTTGCCTCCCAACTGGCCATGAAGGACTGTATGGGTGAAAACACACTAACCCCAGCCATGTAAGTGCTTACCACATAGCCTTCCCCACACAATGGTCCAACTCAGCGATGGACGAGAGAAGGAGCAGTACGCGGCCGGGCATGGTTAGCTCAACCTCGCCAGGAAGGCCATCTACTTCCAAAACGGCCTCTCTCTGCCCAGCCGAGGTCACTTTAGCAGAGGGAAGCTCAGAGCAATTATCCCTCTGATGGTATCAATGGGGCCACTGAGGGTGAAAGAAAATGAGGTTAACAGAATGAACCTGTAACTAGTACTGATCTGTTTAACAGACATTCATACTGTGCCTGAAAAATGCCAGGCCTCCTTCTAAGAACCTTTCAATTATTAATCCACTTAATCCTAACAATAGACCAGGGGAATGATGATCTTAACAGCAACAGCCTCCATTCACTAACATCTGTTTCAGGGCCGTCAGCAGGCAAATTACTGAACATATTATCACATCCTGTTAATGCCAAGCGCTTCCTGCCTCTCTGCTGCTTTGCCGACCACTGATTGAGTGTCGACCTGGTGCAAGGCGGTATTCTATGGGCTTCATATTGAACACGTCATTATCTCATTGAGTCCTTACAACAATATCTTGAGGTCTAGTAACAGCTTAATATCAGCTAAGAGTCAAGTGTTCTCTCTGTGCTAAATACCTTATCTCATTTACTCCTCACGAAAGCTCTATTAAATGGGTGCTATCAACATCTCCACTTTACAGATAATGAAACCAGGTCACCGAGGTGAAAAGGTAGTTGGCCAAATTCAATCAGGATTCCAGAGCCCATGTCACTGCCACTACCCCATGCCAGCTGCAGGCCAGCCATGAAGAGAGGGGTTACTTATTAGCTCAGAAAAGAATGGTTGTTTCTCATTGGAGGGAAACCGAGGCCACTGAGATACACACTTCCTGATTCCAGGTCCCCCTGCTGGTCCCAGAATCCAGACCTCTTGTCCTCTAGTCCCAAACTGCTGGGTCATTTTGAGGATCAGGTGCACCAACAGGGCAGCTTACCGAATTCAGACTGCAGCCTGGGGGAGAGGAACCTGAACAGGTCATCCGCGGCCTGGTCCTCTTCCTTGTCTGAAGATGTGGACTCGGTGTGCAATTTGGGACCTACTTTGACCTGAAAGAATACGGCTCAATGCAGGCCCCCTGAGACCCACCTGTTCCCCGTCCTGCATAGCCTGAGGCTCTCGATGGGGTGTGCTTGAGCTCATAGAGCCACACAAGGGCCTGTTGGCAACAATGACCCCTCCCCATGGCTGACACCATCCTTATCCTCCTGCACCCCCTCAATCGCTCACCTTCTCTAGAGGAGCAGCCTGTCCTGCAGAGAGGAGAGGAACTGCAGGAGGTGCCCTCCCCTGGGAGAGTGGAAGGGTGGCCTCTGGATCCAATCCTGCTGACGTGCACCACTGTCCCTCTGCTGTCCATTGCACTGTGACCCGGCCACAAAACACCCAACAGGAAGTCATTATAAAGCATGGTGATGGGGACCCTCCCGGACAACACATCCCCCCGGCATGCCGAGCCAGACCGTGGACCTGCTCTGAAAGTCTGGGAAAGGGCTGGGCACAAGGACAGGGGCAGGTTTTACCTCTCCTGGTCCCTCTCATCCCACCTGGCATGGTTGGTGACTGGAAACTGTAGGACAGGAGCAAAAGGAATGTGATTGGTCTCCCATCAAAGGAAAAGAAGGCTCACAAACACCCCATGCCCCTCAACCACCCTCTACAAATCAACCTCCCCTATTTCTCCATGGAGGCTGTTAGACCTGCCCCTTCTCAAGGCCGTAGTTGGCTCTCATTAGCATGTGTTGAGCACTTGCTGTATACAAGCATGGCACATTACAGGCACCATCTAATTGTAGTACTCAAAAATAGGACATGTCTATTCTACAAATGATAAAACTGAGGCTCAGAGATGTTATGTAACTTATCCAGGGTCACACAACTGGTTAGTTGCAGGGCCCAGACCCGAACGCAGGTCTGTCTCATTAAATAAGCTCAATGTGTTGTGCCTATTGGGCCACGCATCCCTTGCTTTCCACAGCAGGATGGCTCTCTGCTTGTGAATAGACCTTCTTGGAGCTTTAAAGGAGACCTCTAATCAGTAATCCCAGATATGCAGAGCACTGACTTGGGAATGACAAAGACCTGGGTTCATGTCCAGGCTCTGGAGATTATAGGGTGTGTGTCTTTGTGCCAAGCTGCTTCCTCACCTCTAAACTGGGATTGAGAGTGCCCCTATCACTGGGTCATCGTGATGATTAAATAAAAGACATGTAGCCCCTGGCTGGGTAGCTCAGTTTTTTAGAGCATTTCCCTGATATGCCCAGGTTGCAGGTACAATCCCCCTGGTCAGGGCACATACAAGAATCAGCCAATGAATCTCTCTCTCTCTCTCTCTCTCTCTCTCTCTCTCTCTCTCTCCACCACCCATTCCTCACTCTATATCTAAAATTAAATTTAAAGAGATGTAAATATTTAGAACCATGGTTGGCACATCATGAACACTCAGTAAGCAGTGGCACCTAACACCATGTATTTGATGTTGAGCCACTAACATAGGTCATTTGATCCTCACAATGACCTGATGAATAGGTGCTGCTATGGTCCCCATTGTGCAGATGGCAAAACTGAGGCTCAGAGAGATGAAGTTACTTGTATGAGTTTGCACAGGTAAAAAGGGAGGGAAGACAGGCAAGGAATGATGGAGGAACACCCCAGCCCGGTGCTACCCTACAATCCTTACATTGCTCGTGGCAGTGCAGGTAAGCAATCTCATCCAGGCAGAGACATGGAATAGACACAGTAGATGCTGGAAGGGGAGGGAAGGTTAGACCTGCAGGATGTCTGCCCACCTCATTGTGAGAAGGGACCCAGCAGACCAGAGGAACACACACCCATGGGCTCCTACAACCTTCTCACCAGGCCCCACCTACTTCAACATGTTTATTGCAGTCTTTCTGGACTCTGTCTCCCTTTCTTTGGTACCAGCACCCAATGTTATAATCCCTTGTTGCCCCCACTCCATGTGTCTGAGGCTGACCACATCAACCTGTACCCCAGTATTCCAGGAATGGCTACCTGACTCAGGCCTGGCAAATAAGCACTTTCCACAGTTCCAGCCCCAGAGACTGGTTCAGGGATGGCCCTATACACTGGGATGGCCCTATTAACCAATAGAATTCCATTATTGCATTGATGTTAGAAATACTTGGATAGATGCTAGGAGAGTAGTGGTAAGGATGCTAGAAGTCTGGAAAAGAGGAGGGCATGGCAAAAATGCCTGCCCTAGAATAGAGTCAACAGTCACGGAAGCAGAGCCAGGCGATGATAGCAAGTGTTCAGGGCTTCCTCATGTGATCCAGCCCTGCCTGATACCACTGCCCCAGCATGTTTTCAGTTCCTGTGCACAAATGCTTAAGTTAGCTTGAGTTTGGTTTTCTGTCACTGCTCTCTGAGTCTTAACTAATCTCACCCAAATTTCAGGCCGCCATGTATCCAGGGACAGGTTCAAATAAATACTCAAGGGCCTGACTTGGCAAGTCCCAGCAGAGAGACTTGAAGGCTTCTATGAGCCCCCTTTTCCTCCTTTGAAATTGGGGGTGATAGTCATACCCACTGAGTATGCTTGCTATGAAGATGAAAAGGAATCACATATTTCAAAGGCTGAACACAACCCGACACATTTAAAAATACCTGGTTAATGATGTTTGTGATTATTTACTTAAGACTTGCCATTTTTAGCTCAAAGCCTACCGCTCTCTTGAAATAGATTACTTTTGCTCTCAGACCACAGTGAGAACGTGAGCCAACAGGAACTGGGGCTTGGTGGCACCACAGGAATGCACTGAACAGGTCTCCTTCGTGGGGCCTCGCTGTGGGGAGAAGAGTTGAATATCAGCCCCTGAGGCCACCCCGCTGTATGCACCACCATGTTTGTGCCAGGACTGAGCGCACAGGGGTGCTAGTGCCAGCCTCTTCCTGTGGGACAGGGGACTCCTGGAATGGTCACCTTTAGCCTGGGGACTTGCAATTGATCTGGCCAAACAGTCTTAGACCTGCACTGTCTGCGATCCTCCTGCCCAGCCCAGCTGGTCTCGGGGCTCTCACTGCCTCCCCCAGGCCCTCACCTTCCTCCTGCACATCTAATCCTGGCTTCTTGTCTGCTTCTTGGAAGAACCAAACTAACACAGCCTTCAAAGTCACACAGGGTTCAAATCCTACTTTTGACACTTACACTGAACCAGTCCCTCCTCCTCTCTGAGCCTCAGTTTCTCCAGCTGGGAAATGAGTAAGTTGGAACATAAGCTCTCTCAAGGCTTCCTGTACTGGTCTCATCAGAGTCCATGGAGGACAATCAAGTCCACAAGCATTTTTAGAGCCATAGCCTCTGCTGAGACCTTCCCATGCCGAGTCGTGGCCAGACCCTCCCCTTTGCTCCAACTCAGTGCCCATCACGCAGGGTTGAAATTACCTGTTTTCTCTTCTGCTCCTCCAAGGGGTGCTGATGCCTGGAGAGGGACTGGGTTTGTTCACTTCTGCAAGATGCTCAGGCAATGTTCATGTTCATGTTCTGAGTGAGTGATGAACGCTAGGCCCTGGGAAGCTTGGAAACAAAGCAACTTAATAACTCCCACAAACACCAGCAAAAACAGCGCTGCAGCCACAGGCCCTTTGGATCCGTGTAAATCAACACCAACAGTCCCCATGTCAGAGAGGCGTTTCCAGGTGCCAGGCTTCCTGCTAAGGGCTTTGCAGGCATGTTCCCACTGACTCCCCCCACGTGCCTTTTCAAAGGTTCCATTGCCACATCCACTTAATAGATGAACAACCTGAAGCTCAAGTTCATTTCCCAAAGTCACTCAACACAGATTAAGGAGCAAGAGCAAAGTTTCCTGGTTTTTGTTTTATAATTTTTAACAGCTTTGTAGGGTGGGACTGCTGTGTTATATGGCAGTGGTATGTGATAAGAAAGCAGTTTCCCATCATCAGTGTATGAGGGTTGCATCTGCTTCACATGACACGGCTCAGATTTGAGCCTGACCCTGGAACCCAAATAGCCACCTCTTTGGTGATTATGTTCTTTCAAACATTAGGAAACCCAGAAGGGAAGTTATCCTCCTGGTTGTGCAAGAGGGATTGGTGGGGAAAGAGAGCAGAGGTCCTGAACTGCTTCATGCAAAGTCCATACCCCTTACCTTCATTGTCCCCAAGGAGATGCTGGAAAGTCTGCACTCCTCTTTTCCACATGTTAACACCCACATTGCTGACCCCTGGCTGTTTCTCTTCTCTGAGCCCCAAGTGCAAGTAGCAGGTAACAAGGAGAGATGGGTGCTCAGAACCCACTACTTGGAGTGTCCCAGCATTGACAGTGACTTTCAAAGTGCAGATTCTGTTGGAAGTGAATACAGAGGCGTCCAAAACGTGTTTGTTCACAGAGAAAACGGTAATGTAGACACATGTAGTCCCTGTTGATTTGAGCTTGGAAGGGGTAGATTGCTTGGAAATCATTAGTTCCAAAGTCTCTCCCAAAACATGAGCATCAAAATTTCCATCTCAGACAATCCTGGGCTTAAGTTCAACCAACAAACAGGGGCCTCGGGCTTTAATGAATGGATAGATGGCTGGCTTAATAGGTAGGTGGACAGATGGACTGGAAAATAAAAGGAGAGATGGATGGAAGGATGGATGAATGGATATAAATACAGAAATGTGGATGAAGAAATGGTGGGAAATGCAGGAAAAGGAGGATATAGAAACAGGAAGAGAAGTAACTGGCTGACTGCAGATATAGACAGATGAATTCCATGGAAGGAAACGAGGGTATGTGGATGAAGGAGTGGATGGAAGGAAATACTGGCATATAGATGAATGAATTGCATGTGGAAATACTGGCAAGTGAATGAATAGATGAGTGAGTAGGTGGATGGATGATTGAGCAGCATGGATTCAAAGACAATTTTTCTATGAGATGGAGCCAGACCCCCAATGTAAGATCTGGGCCCAAATGAACTCTCACCAGCTGAACGAGAATGTCACTCTTACCATACAGCAGGGCCCATAAGTTCTTAGCATAAGTTCTGGTGCAGGGACTCCACATAGTCATGGGCACAGAGGGATGGGTGGACACCCATGCTGCCACTGCAATGCTTCTTCTGGAACTGGCAGTGTGAGGAGAGGTAGAGGATGAGGCCTGGTGTCACCTTCAAGGCCCCACTCCATTCCATTCCCCAACTGCAAGGCAGGAACAAAGTCTAACTCCCCCACAGCTCCCACTGCCCACCCCACTCACACAGAGGGCTGAATGCTTGGGGAGTGAGTCCTGGGCAGGTGCAAACTGTGGATTCAGTGCCTCTGGATGAGCTCATCAGCAGAGAGATGAGTCCAGAAGGGATCCTCTTTCTCCATCGTGGTGTATTCCAGTGCACAGGGCTCACTGCAGAGCAGATGGGGGCCGGAAATCCTTAGCCCTGGGAAGTCCACCCTCCCATCTACCACCAGATGGGCCACCCGTTTCACTGCCCCTCCCCTCCAGCCAGCAGGATGCCCAGGGCCCACACAAGACCCTGGGTGTAAGAGACGTAACAGGTACGTTTGGATGGTGGAGAATGGAGGGATGTGAGAGAGAAGGTGCCCCATGAGCCACGAATAAAAGAATTTCAGATGAAGCTCAGAGCACCAGACCACTTACTTTACAAAGACACAAGCCTGAGGCCATCCCCAGGATCCATCAGGAGAGCTTCCTTTCCCAGGATTCACTAGCAAGAGGAAACACCTGCAAGTTGGGATGGTGACCAGCAGAGGGCACACAGCCCCCAGTGACCTGGTGCTTAAGAGCAGACAGACTGGTTTCAAGACCCTCTTGTCACCCGGCTAGCTCTGTAAGCCTCAGCTGCCCCATCTGTAAACAGAGGATAATGATATATCTCAGAGAAATGCTGAAAGGACTTTTGAGGGAGACAACAGATGTAATGCAAGACCACTTCCAGCATGACAGCAGGGCTGCATCTGGGAATGGCTGAGGGCATTTCCCCAAACCTGAAAAGGGGTTATTGCTTGGCTGCCAGACAGCTAAAAGGCATCTTAATCTATATGGTATTGCCTCCTACTGGCCAAACACCTGAACAACCGTAGGCTAATTCCCCCATTCTGAGAATGGACTCTGTACTGAACCCTGACCCTTTGAAGTGTATATCTCTGCCTGACCTCAGGACAAACTGTGGTAATAAAAAGCATGGGGTCCTGGGACAAGGAGACCTGAGAATTTAGATCTTGGATCTTAGCTCCTTTAGCTAAGCTCCTCTGACCCCCAAATGTCTTTCAAAATTATATTTCGTCTCTGGACTCTTATTTAAAATCTACGCACAGGCTTCTCCAGGTTCCTGAACCTTCCTTGAGTCTGGGACAAGAACCCCAGCACTGTAAGGAGCCTAATTTAGCAGGGTGGAAGTTATAGGATTTAGAACGAGACAGACTGAATGGGAGCCCACATTCTCTTAGAGACCTGGATCCAGTTTTGCCTTTGAGAACAGTAAAGAAGGAGAAAAGATAGTCACGAAAAGGAAAATCCAATGGGACCAATATGCAAATAGGAAGAAGTTCAGCTTCTCTTGGAAAAAGAAATAGCAACCAAAACAAACTTTATTGATCCTGGAAAATGCATCAGAGTTAAAACAGAAAACACACAGTAGTACCAGTGAGCAGGAAGATGTGGTAAAACACAATTTTATATATTGTTGATGGGTAGGCCAGAATCTCATCTCATACCAATATTATTCTAGCACCCTCTCTCTCAATATATATCTATCTTCTATCTATCATTTATCTATCTATCTATCTATCTATCTATCTATCTATCTATCTATCATCTATCTATCTATCTATCTATCTCTGTTGGAAAGAAGTGCTGTCCAAGAAGAGTCTTGTTTATAGAATCCAGACTAACTTTGAGAAACAAGCTTAACATGGCAGGCAAGGTGTTCATGACCTTTTCCCCAATCACCACTCCATGCATCCCCTTTCACTGCCCTTTCTGACCCATGATCTAGTCACACAGAGAAATCTGCAGATCCCTGTGGCCACTGGGCCTCTTCTCAGGACTTCCCCTGAGCTGCTGCTCATTCCTGTTTCCTCCCACCCCATTCCAAGGTTCACCCCTTTTAACATTTTGGCCTCAGCAAGGACACCCCTCCTGCAGGAAGCCCTCTCAGACCAGCCAGAGGTGGTGGAGGGGCCCCTTCTCTGTTCCCCCTCAGACTCTGCAGTATAACATCCTGCTCACTTTTCTGACTTCCCCTCCACACTGTGACCTTAGAGACATGGGCTAAGCAATTAAATGATTGTTTAAAAATATAATATTCCCTGAGAGTCCACCACAGAGCAAGAATGGTTTCTCTTCATGTCCCTATCTCCAGGGATTAGCACAGTGCCTGGCATAAAGGAGGGCTCAGTATATAGGTTCATAAATGAGGGGTTGCATGAATGAATGAATGGCTCTCATTTACCACCTGGCATGGGCATCTCTAAATTCTCTATTAACGAGGCACTCCCAGGATTATGGAAGGCCTATGGAAACCCATCCCTTTTAGAAGTTAGCTGCAATACCTGGAAATTTAGCAGGGGGGTGTGAAGATCACGTGGCTGAGGATTCAGATACCGAAGGCCAAATCCAGAGCCCTGCCCATCATGTAGTTCTGGCCAGCAGCCTAGGCAGGCAGGGAATAAAGGTCAAGGAAAGGGCCTTTTTTCCTTCAGGTAAGGGGAATCATCACCCATGGCAGAGATGGCAAACCCATGGCAGGCTTGACTCTCTCCCTTCCCTTGCCTGGTGCAGACATGGCTAATCAAT